>NW_019951412.1:0-5916 GCF_002910315.2 Salvelinus sp. IW2-2015 | reverse complement strand
TACAAGGCAAAAGGAAAGACAGAACCTTTTGTTTTGTGTCTTCTATTTAAAATCTCAGAAAGTAGGCCTATATTCAGACATCATGGAGTTCCAAACCAATGATCTATTATCTTTATTTTAAAACAATTGTACTACGGAAAGGAATAGAATGGAAGAAGGACCGTACCACGTAAAAAAAATTTTATTTCAATGATTTAGATATACACTGAGTATGGTAAACATTACGAACACCTTCCTTATATTGAGTTGAGATGACTTCCTCACGGTTTCAGTATTCTGGAATTACAAGTCTGTCCAGCAAAAAGGGGCATCAATATTATTTTTGTTACTTTGTCCACTGATTTCCTCGCCGTCTCAACGTTCTTTGTCTGGCCATCATCAGCGACTGAGCACGCAGACACCAATTGAGTTGCGTTGTCATTTGTTCATTTTCCAAAGGTACTTTTGAGTAGATAATCAACAGGGGGAAAACAGAGTGTTTGCTGTGTTGAAGTAGTTAATTGCTATTGTCATGCCACCACCATTTGTAAAATCACAAAATGTCACTAAACCTAGTTAAAGGTCAGATAGCAATTAACAACTAAATTAGGGACGCATATAAAACAGAGAGAAATACTGAAAATGCAAACAAACAATAACAAATCAACAATGCGGGGTTGAAATTGTGACTTTGTAGTGTTTTTATAAAGCCTCCTAGTCCCCTCAAAAGTCCAAAAAGGTTTGAAATGTTTGTCGGGATAACAACGGGAGAGTGATCAATTCCGAGTTTGTTGTTTTGATCACGATTATGCTGAAGATGATAATGAGGTGGATGAGGAGGACCTATTCAATATTAGTGGCCACTCTTGTGGTTTTGCTGTTGTTGTTTATGCATGCATACTTCCTACGACTTTTAAGAGACACTTTTAGTGTTCATCTTCACTGGCCAGGTGGGAGGGAGGAAGATGGAAAACCACACACACCCACCCAAATGAACAACGAGAGATCATTCTATCCCTTTACCATATGACGAGATGAAATAAAACCTATAAAATAAAAATGATTAAAGTCGACGTGTTATAGCGAGACACCCAGAGTCATTGCCGGCGGTAGTGACGTTTATTACATCTGTTTAAAGTGGCATTCGATAAAATAAAACAGCTTTTTGCATTGTGCTGACGTGTGCGTCAGAGGAACAGAGTGCTAGATGAACGTTGTGAAAGTTAAGAGCTCGGGAAATCACTGAGGCTTATAATTAAACGTTCAAACAGGATATTTAATATTAATGAACTCTCAACTCCTGCCATCCTTCTCTCTGTTCTCCCTCTCAATCATCTACCCTCCTCTCTTCATCTCCTTCTTGCTCTCATTCCTCACCCCTCCTCTCCTGCCCTTAATTTCTGGCTCTACCTCACCCCCACTCTCTCTATCAAAGTCTCCATATCAGCTATTTCTTCCCTATCTCTTTCCCCTACTAGTTTTTTCTCCTTACCTCTTCATTGAACTCAACATGAGGGAAAACATTAGCTAACTAGAGGCAATGTGGGTGATGTCATGACCCCAAACTATGTATAGGCTACCTCTCTCAAAGATACTTAATGATTATTGGAAGAGGTAAGGTGTGTGTGTTCGTATGTGTGTGTGTGTGTGTGTGTGAACGCTTACAAGCCTACATGCATGAGTGTGTGCGCTTACATTCCATGAGTTTGTGTAACACACAGGCGTATGCATGTAATGTAAGCGCACACTCATGCGTGTTACACAAACTCATGGAAGTTACACAGATCAGCAATAACAATTACTAATGGGTTACTTCCGCTGAGTCCCGAATAGCTTCTCAAATGGCACCCTATAATATTTTTGGTGCACTACTTTTGACCWGGGTCATTATGGCTCTGGGCAAAAGTAGTGCCCTTTATAGGCAATAGAGTGCTATTTAAGACACAGATACAGTTTGTAGGGAGAAGCAGCTATAACTGGTTTGAAACAGCCTAAATCTCAGCTCCACTTGATCTTGATTAAACATCTTATCAGATTAGTGTCGTTAAATGCTGCTCGATGGTAAATTTTCGAAACATTATGTCTAGTGAAAACCCCAATGCCACACTGTAATCGGCATCAAATAGAGCAAGACGATTATTTGACMCCGACATTCCTTGAAGACTAGCATWGCACATATTCCAATTGGTGGTTCAGGACCTGTATTCATAAAGAGTGCTAGGATCTAGGATCAGGTCAACCCTCTGCATTCATTAGAATTTAAAATGCAAAACTGATTATAGATCAGCACTCTACTGTGAGAATCTTTACGAATACGGGCAACAGAACAAAGTCAAACCCTTTAAGACCAATATATGCCATTTACTGCTGTTTTGATCATTTAAATTAATCATGTATACATTGGWGATTGATAAAAACCCASCTGCTGTTATGTTGTTTTTCCATATACTCAAAATGGCTCTAGTTCCGATTCTAGCATAGAATCAGAAAACGTCTCTATGGATTTTATTACATCATAGTGTTACATCTCTGTGGAGATAGAGGATATATCATTGCTGTATTTCCCACAGTGGGGAGATGTTGCCGTGTGAGCCTATTGAGACCCGAGGCACTAGGCACCCCTGCTGTGTGGAGCACATCTTTGAACCACAGTCACACACACAGAGACAGAGTTCACTTCATTTTACATTCTCACAACACTGATTCCCCTCCCTACCATCTTTATGTTTTCTCTCTATAGTCTAGATAAATCCTTTTGAGAGTGCAATCCCAAGAGATGAGCTTCTGGTCCTCTTCGCGTGAGAGATGTGATTACGGAATGCTTAAAGGACCAGTGCAGTCAAAAACATGATATTCATGTGTTTTACATATTTTTTCACAAAATGGGGTTGTAATAATACTGTGAAAATGATGATATTGCCCTTTTAGTGTAAGAGCTGTTTGAAAAGACCGCCTGAAATTTCAGCCTGTTTTTGGTGGGATGCAGTAAATTAGTTAGACAAATAAGAAAGTTCCACACCTCATTGCTAATAACAGCTAGATTTCATTTTTCCATTCCCCACTCATGCCACTACTAAACAATCACAGTAAGGTACTTACAGTAATTGTTAACCAGAAACAATTTGATATTGAGATAAAAAAAGTGACATACTGTACGTAATTATACAATCCCTGAAGGAGTTTGTTGTTGCAAAGCCTGGCTTGTATTTTCCTCTTTCACTCTCATTCATGCTCTCTCTGAAGCTCTATCGCTTGCTTCCTGTCTCCCTGTCACTCTGGCTCTCATTCACACACACACTCTTATTCTCTATATCTCTCTTCTGCCTAAAAAACGCCCACCTGCAAATATGCCACTACTAAAATCAAGCAATCA
This sequence comes from Salvelinus sp. IW2-2015, assembly GCF_002910315.2. Classification (NCBI taxonomy): domain Eukaryota; kingdom Metazoa; phylum Chordata; class Actinopteri; order Salmoniformes; family Salmonidae; genus Salvelinus; species Salvelinus sp. IW2-2015. The sequence goes on along the minus strand of NW_019951412.1, from coordinate 2,564 downwards.
CATCAACATCCCTATCAAAACGGGAACGTCTCCACCTACTTACAATGGGAGAAACAGGACCCATTGCTAAAATAGCAAGCAGCACAGATTAAGCTAGTTATCCTTGCTAACTATATTCAGCACCATGGACAGCACTAGAGTAGCACTAGAGTGGAGCTCCTTAGAGCCACAATTCAGCCCTGGCAGCTGGACAGCTCCCTCCTAGCTCCCTCAGAGTGGTGAGGGGTAGCTGGGGAAGCGTATCAACTGTAATCACACACCAGGGGCAGGGCTAGGACTGGAGGCTCATGAGACAGGACCCAGCCAGATAGAGTAAGACAGAAAGTGAGAGAGTGAATGCAGTGACAGAAAGCCAGAGGCAAAAGTACACACACACACACAGAGAGAGAGAGAAAGGAGGAACAAAGACTAGGGACGTTATTATGGAGACGCCTTTGAGGAATGACTTGGGAGTGTGTGTGTGCTGGCCTGGTGACTGCATTATGGTAGCCATTTGATAGCCCTGTAATAGTCCAGTGGTTGGGAAACGACTGCAGTTTGACAGGATGATGACTTCCTACCTTAACTTTACACTGATCTCTGTCATACACACATACAACTCCCCCCCCACCAAAACACTCACACATAGGTTCACAAAGATGCACAAGCACACACACACACACACACACACACACGGTGTATAGCGTGGCTCCCCCCTCTCTCACTCGCTCTCCCACATCAGGTTTTACAATGGTCATAAATACCTGGTAGAAACTGCCATGCAGTATTGAGGGAGAGAATCTATGAAGAACAAAGAGCTTCTCTTGCCAAAACTCATAATTCTCTTGCCAAAACTCCCCAGAATGGGAGAATTAAACAATATTTKTATTTTTGAGAACGTGGGAATGGTCCGTGGACACTTAAGGAACAGTCATGTCGAGTGTGTTTCATTTGGCGACCTCATGGATAGGAAACACACAACCACATCTCTTAATGTGTACATTTCCTAGCTGTCAGGTTTACATCGGAAGGTTGTATGAGATGAATAAGAATACTTTTGAAAAGATAATGTGATTTAGTCTTCTAAATGAGAATTGGTTGTTTTATTGTAACTCAAGCACAGTCAGTAGCCACGTCCGGGTGGGCGTAAACATGAGACGCCCTTTTCTACCCAAGTATAAAAGCCCATGTGACGCAATTCACACCAGACCACGCAAACCACGGTGTAAGCTAAGGTTACAAATGGTTGAATTTCTAAGACCAGAAAATATAAAGAGGTAGGTACATGTTTAAATGGTTGGCACTACAACTCTACCAAAGGACAAGACCATACAGCGTTGTCTACATGGCTGGAAATGGWTAAAAAGAAAGAAATCCTAGGACGTTGAACTACCTGTCTGCAGCCGGAAATGTACGAAGCCTAGGACAAGAATACCGACAATCGCCGAAACATCTATTCCATGCGAAAATGGATACGTCAGGCGTACCAAAGGTTATGAACACAACCAGAGACTTGTCGACTGACTCTCTCCAGCAGATGGACCAGCGACCACAGAGAGACAACAAGATATACACTCGTAAATATGTAAATTGCAATTTCTTTTCGAATGAGCGGTTGTTCATATTCAAAGTATTAGCAATTTCTATGAGTGTAGTTATCAGCTATGAGTCTCCCGCTCTTGAGCYGTCCCCACCACCTTTCCTTTGTCAACCAAGCCGTCATATCATTTTCATCTGCTAGGGACTTTTTCTTTGTATCATGTAATACCAAATGTATTAACTAATTGTGTGTGTGTGTGTGCAAGTGATTTTGTGATTAAGTTAGTAAATAAATAATTAAGCCAATTTGTATATTGCAGATTCATGATTCTATGCTARGATTCGTGTAGATATCCAAGGGTTTGCGAACTGATGAGGTAAAATTCATTAATAAGCAACTGTTTTGATAAGATATGAACATTTATATTCAGAGTTATTTGGGAAATTGACACTCTATAAAGAACATTTTTCCGTGGTGCCCGACTTCCTAGTTAACTTTAATTATGACTAGTTTAATCGCGTAATTAAATTACTGAGAACTGACTTGATAATATACAATCTTCATATTTAATGATAGTCAACGACACGACAATATACTTTTGGGACAACMTAGTACTTTTCTAGTTACTCTGTGGGCTGTACTTGTACTATTTCTGAAGGAAGTAACTTTAGTTGCATAGATTTTTATGATTATATCGTAGCTGTCGGATGAAAAGCTTGTTACTCCAAATTTTATAATTTTTTTCATGAATCGATACCATTGGTTCCCAKTTACGTCTGTAAAATGTTTCAGGACCCATTGACTAATAAAATGTATTATAAATATCATTATCAAAACTCTTGTCCATTGCCTCGAGTCTTCTTGGGTATGACGCTACAAGCTTGGCACACCTGTATTTGGGGAGTTTCTCCCATTCTTCTCTGKAGATCCTCTCAAGCACTGTCGGGTAGGATGGGGAGCGTTGCTGCACAGCTATTTCCAGGTCTCTCCAGAGATGTTTGATCGGGTTCAAGTCCGAGCTCTGGCTGGGCCACTCAAGGACATT
>NW_019951411.1:0-5917 GCF_002910315.2 Salvelinus sp. IW2-2015 | reverse complement strand
AAGCAGTTGATCACCATAACCTCTATCACTATAAGCAGTTGATCACTATAAGCAGTTGATCACTATAACCTCTATCACCATAAGCAGTTGATCACTATAACCTCTATCACCATAAGCAGAATGTCCTGTAATAGAAGACGAGGCTAGTGTGTTCTTCTTGGTAGTTTTTACTCTGAAATTCTCAGTTCAGGTGAGGGGTTAGTCAGGCGAGACAGTGCTTTTGTTGCAGATTATTGTACATTCTTTTTCATTAGTTTAACCCTCCCACAGCGCCTTTCTGTTGTTCCCTGAGCTCCCTTTAAAGGCAGCCAAATGAAACCTCATGCAGGCTTAAGTGAGTTGGGATCAGTACAAAATGGCTGTAGCCCCGGGCCCTCGCTCTGAATGCATCTGCTGCTAGTTAGACACCTAATGTTGAGCAGAATTGTTTGGCTTGTTTGTTCTTGATCTGGACCCCTATGGTTTCTGTTACAGATGAAGTTAAGAAAGTTTTACAAGAACGTGCACAACTTGTTGAAAATAAATGTAGTATGAAAACTACATGAAATAGCCTAGCTAGGAGGGCACTGTTGAATAGTGTTCTGCGGGTTCTCATTTGCTTTTGATTTCATTTTTAAGAGGCTACTATTCAGCATACGGTGCCTTTGGAAAGTATTCAGACCCATTGACTTTTTCCACACTTTGGTACGGTATAGCCTTATTCTAAAATGTATTAAATTGTTTTTTTCCCTCATCGGTTTACACACAATACCCCATAATGACAAAGCAAAAACAGGATTTGAGAAATGTTTGCTAATTTATTCCAAATAAAAAACTGATACATACATTTACATAAGTATTCAGACCCTTTACTCAGTACTTTGTTGAAGCACCTTTGGCAGTGATTAGAGCCTTGAGTCTTCTTGGGTATCATGCTACAAGTTTGGCACACCTGTATTTGTGGAGTTTCTCCCATTCTTCTCTGCAGATCCTCTCAATGTATGTCAGGTTGGATGGGGAGCGTTGCTGCACAGCTATTTTCASGTCTCCAGAGATGTTTTATCGGGTTCAAGTCCGGGCTCTGGCTGGGCCACTTAAGGACATTCAGAGACTTGTCCCAAAGCCACTCCTGTGTTGTCTTGTCTGTGTGCTTAGGGTCGTTGTCCTGTTAGGTGAACCTTCACCCCAGTCTTAGGTCCTGAGCGGTCTGAAGCAGGTTTTCATCAAGGATCTCTCTGTACTTTATCCGTTCATCTTTGCCTCGATCCTGACTAGTCTCCCAGTTCCTGCCGCTGAAAAATATCCCCACAGCATGATGATGCCACCACCATGCTTCATTGTAGGGATGGTGCCAGGTTTCCTCCAGAAGTGACGCTTGGCATTCAGGCCAAAGAGTTCCATCCTGGTTTCATCGGACCAGAGAATCTTGTTTCTCATGGTCTGAAAGTCTTTAGATGCCTTTCGGGAAACTCCAAGCAGGCTGTCATGTGCCTTTTACTGAGGAGTGGCTTCCGTCTGGCCACTCTATCATAAAGGCCTGATTGGTGGAGTGCAGCAGAGATGGTTGTCCTTCTGGAAGGTCCTCCCATCTCCACAGAGCAACTCTAGAGCTCTGTCAGAGTGACCATCGGGTTCTTGGTCACCTCCCTGACCAAGGCCCTTCTCCCCCGATTGCTCAGTTTGGCCAGGCGGCCAGCACTAGGAAGAGTCTTGGTGGTTCCAAAAGTCTTGCATTTAAGAATGATGGAGGCCACTGTGTTCTTGGGCACCTTCAATGCTGCAGACATTTTTGGTACCCTTCCCCAGATCTGTACCTGGATAATCAATGGAAACAGGATGCACCTGAGCTCAATTTTGAGTCACATAGCAAAGGGTCTGAATACTTATGTAAATAATGCATTTTTGTTTTTTATTTTAAAATACATTTGCAAAAATGTTAAAAACCTGTTTTTGCTTTGTCATTATGGGGTATTGTGTGTCGATTGCTGAGGATTTTTTTWAATCCATTTTAGAACAAGACTGTAACGTAACAAAATGTGGAAAAAGTCGAGGGGTTTGAATACTTTCCGAAGGCACTGTATATTACTGATTAGTCCATTTTGGATTCTCTTTCAATCCTTCGTTAACATTCATTTATCAAGGTCATGCATGTGAACCATGAGAATAGCTTTTCCTTTCATTGTGTCAGCCAATCAAGAAGCAGACGTCAAGTGACCAGTGACCACCACCAGATGGGCTATTAACCATTTGTCGTCAGACCTCTCCCAGCCCCACCAGCTGTGTGTTTATGGTATCCCATGTAGTGTTGACATACCTCTTGTTAGCATCTAGAAAATGACCCCAACCCTGTGTTGTTAACACTGAGACATGTCTCTGTCTGGGATTTGGGTTTGTCAGTGTGACACCATGTCATTAACACTGTGACTTGGTGTTGCTGTGGCCCAGTGACTAACACTCCTTTATCTGTGTATATATATTTCTCTGTGTATCCAGGCCCAGCTGGCTGAGATGGAGCAGTCCCACAATGTGAGTGAGAGCTCTGTGAGGCAGCGTGACGAGGTGATGCGTGAGGCGGAGAGGCTGAGGGTCGCCCAGAGGGAGGCAGAGAGGACCCTGGCCGCCCGGGAGAGAGCCCACCGCCACCGGGTCAAAGGCTGGAGCAGCAGGGTAATACAGCCATGAGGATCAAAGCAAGAGACATAACCCTATGTCTGTCCCTGACCTCGTCTGTCTGTTTGTCCGTCCACAGTCCACTCTGAAGAGCAGCTCCACAGGCAATGGAGCGAGGCAGCCATCTCTACCCACTCCCTGATGTCTGGGAACTGAGCAGTCACCTGTGTCCCTCCATGGGTACTAAAGCCCCACACAGCGCAGAACCAATATCCAATCATCTCCTTTTATTTGAACACACGCCTCTCCTACTCAGAGAAATCAGCGACACCACGGAGAGACTGTGTGATGATAGAAGTGTCATCCAGAACCAACAGAGGAGAATGAGATCCTCAGCTGCCAGTCTAAGTTGGGCCTGGATTCCCTCCCACACACACACCAGCAGAACAGAGATACAAAGGAGAACCGAGTCTGAGTCACTGTTTTGGACACTAGCAACAAATTGAACGGCCATATGAAGGAACTACTTACTGTCCATCTTGCTAGTATTTGGTTGAATTAACCAACTATTTGACCAATAGAACACTATTATATGTAGAGCACATGATGTGAAGTATTTATGTCTGTATGTATATCAGTTGGTATATACAAACACACAGGATCGATCATTCCACACACACAAATCGTGAAGAAGGCACACAACACGGTCTTCCCCTCAGGAGGCAGAAAAAATGGCAGGCCCCGTATCCTCAACAAAAGTTCTACAACTGACAACTGAGAGCATCTAGACTGCTCATCACCGCTTGTATGCAACTGCTTGGCATCTACCGCAACGCACTACAGAGAGCCAGTGTGATCGCCATAAATCACTGGGCCGACTCCCTCCACCCAGGACAGAGGAAGCCCCAAAAAATGGTGAAACAATTCAGCCACCCATATCATACTTCTCTCTGCTACCACACGGCAAAGCAGTACCGATGCCACAAATCTGAACCAACAGACCCTGAACAATTCTACCCCCAAGCCATAAGACTGTTAAATAGTTATAGTATTATTGCTGTATGTAATAATAATAATAGATAATATACAAACTAACTAGGAATAGCACATATCGAGGTACATCTTTATAAACTAGTCAGGATGATGTTTAGGGGATGGAAGCACATGCATCAATCATGTTTGTAAGGAATTGAATGAGAAAACAGTTGTGCATCTGTAAGAAAATGAATTGTTATAAGAATCTTTGACTCACACTGCTGTTTGTTTGATCTACATAAAGCACAAACAAGCCAACTCATCAGAATAGTCACACCATGTAAATTGTAGTAAAAAAAACATTTATTTTTTTCTCCAGTATACTGAAAGGGTTTTACAAAGCAAGTATACATAACAATTTTGTGAGCCGCCTTCTTGCCACTGATATTGAACCTATGCACTCACTGCAAGGTCACCACCACTGGTAGCTCTTCACTCACGTTGACCATTTACACAAAACACTCGAAAGTTCAGGGGTCAGCACCCGTCTCTTCAAGTCTGATTCTCCGACTGCTTGCACCCAGTCATCCAAGCCAGCTGGGATTTATGGATGATTGAGTTTTGCTAATGCCTCTGTTGGTTGAGTCAGTAAGCATACTTCATCTGGCTTTTCAACACAGTATAGAGCTTCCCCTCATTACTATAACTGCTTTTCAACACCCATAGTAAACAACAACAAACATCACACCAATGATTTCGAATATAGGATCAAATTAGGCAGAAAAAACAAGATAAAAAATTTGCTTTTTATGTGCCTCTGATTGCTAGCATTTCATTCCTTAGCACCAGTGTGGTAGTATTTTATAGCACCAGTGTATAGTCATGAGTTTTAGCACCATGTGTAGATTTTATAGCACCAGTGACATTATACAGTCATCAATGTTCTGTTGAGTATAAAAAATATTATATTTATCCATACACACGTTCTACTATCCCACTTCTCATTATTATGTAATTCTGAAAGGAGAGAGGCGAGATGAAAAGACAACATGGGTTCTTTGGTACAAAAGTATGTGGAATAACAGTCAAGGCTTAAACAAAAATGGATGGAAGGTGATGTGACCCTACAGATTTGCAGTTTTGGCTGGTGTCTCTATGTCCCATGTCTCAACAACCCTCCACAGCTCTTCCCCACAGCTGCTCCCCAGTTACCCAACACTGCCACTCCACCGCCGCTACACCACAACGAGAAAACTGTGTCACGCACATGTCAGCTACAGAGAAGAAAGTTTACAGTTTGTCCTTCACAGAGGTGAATACAAAACGAACTGGTTGTGTTTTCTTTAGTGGACAGCTGGTTGTGCATTGTATACAAGAAGCACCTTCACCTCTTAGCAAGCTTTCATGCGCACACACGTCCGACACACACTTCCTTGTTATCACATACACCCTTCGCAAACTGAGGAGAGAGACGCGTGTACAGTTGTGATGTTGAACACTTTATAATCCATGTTCAATGGCATCATGATAAGTTAAGTGTTAGTGGCAATATCATACCTCGTGAACAGATGCATTCAGACACTGTTTGCCTATGGTTTGTAACAGCAGAGCGCGTCAGTACTGCTCCCTCAACAAATCTACCACAACGAAAACATTATGCTATTCCAAAGCACAAATCATCGTACACACAGCATAATTATGCCAGTCATCATCCATCAACAACTATACGACAACGACCCTCCTCTTCTGTTTTTTTACTAGTGCCATTTCTGCTCTTCTCTTGCTCTAAACAAAACAAAACTCAATTTGAAGAATAACCCTGCTAAGATCCACAAGAAACAGGACACGGCATATAATGTTGACATAACCAGTTGTATAATAAAAATGAAAGAGTTGACCAGCACGTCGACCAGGGTAACGTTGCGAACCTGTCTCTACCATCCTGACAGATTCTTGATGGGGCTAAGAGAAGAGATGGAGGCAGCAACCAAGGAATTGCTGTTCTCTCAAGAAATGACGTACACTGAGCAGAACTTCAGTACATCACCAAAGGCAGAGAAGCTCACACATCAGTCTATCAAAAACTAATATACTACAGGAGTAGATAGGTAACAAATCACACAAATCTTACCCTGGATAATCAGGCCATAGTCCTCTGTAAGCAAATTAACAAAATACCATCATGAAATCCTTTGTTACATTGATATATACACATATTGCTATACAAGTACAGCAGGCAGGACTGACAACCACGACAATCCCTTTATGCTGTAACAGAATGATAACGATCCTCTTAAGCACATGATTTCAATAAAACGTTCAAGTCAGCAAAATATAAACAATCTCTCTCCTT
>NW_019951410.1:0-5921 GCF_002910315.2 Salvelinus sp. IW2-2015 | reverse complement strand
GACATGGCAACGGCAATATTAGGTATTAGCATGAATACATACTGTATATAAATATAGCCCTAGCAGGTTCTCTGCCAATGCTTTGCAAAATAACAGCATTTCCTCTCTTTCATCAGGTCTTTTCTCTCCTATTAGTTTCTTTTCTCTCCTTTGGGTTTATTCCAAACATAACGAAAGCCGATTATGTATTAAAATCCTATGGATCAGAACATATACCACCTCGGTTGTGAAGGTTTTAACTAGCTTATTTCCGTCAGGTCGGACTCAAATCCTACCCTCTGTAGTCTACAATGGGGCAGCGAAGGTAATTGAAAGGACTACAGACAAAGGGTGAGTCTTTTTGCAGCTTAAAACCATGAGCTTCACTGTGCTGTAATGTTAGCATGAGGGAATACAACTCTGACAGTTACGCCTAACTTGTGAAACTTACGCGGGAGTGTGTATGGAGAGTCTTAAGAGAAAGATGGATGCATACTTAGGGTAGCCTAGCACAGGCCGAAAATATGTACAACGGATTCCCAAAATCATCACTGCTTTTCGTGTCTGGAAAACGCCACTGCCATAGTTGTATTTAAAAGGAAACTGCTTGCCTGAAGAACAGTGCTTCGTTTCATTCAATGCACTTCAATATTTAGTGTTTATCCGGCTTATATTCAGTCTGGCATAGGCCTCGTCTTCTTTCTGGCTGGACGAGAACGCCTTTGGGTATTAATTGGCATTTTTGAGTGAGGTGAAGAATAAAGTGAAATATGAAGCCTCGTCTAGGTTTCTGGAACAATCCGAAAATCCGCAGGAGTTAATCATTAATTAGGCCCTCAGCATCTACATTAATCGCAGGAAATGACTTCGTTAATCATAGGCGTATATGTCCCTCAACATGTTTCTTCGCCTCTCAATCTCCATCGCTGTCAATATCGTCGTTAGTCCAATCACGGCAAAAGATAGAGCAAAGATATCTTTGGCATTTCATGTTTTTAGAATTTGGTTTTTTTTTCTTTTCGCTTTGTTGTGTGTATTGCCTGTGTGTTTTCGTTCTTCTTTTTCTTTTTCGGATGTTTTGTTTTCTTTAGGGTTTGGCTAGGTGGGTGCGGTTGTCGTGTTTTTTTGCTTTACGTTTATTATTTTTGTTTGTTCGGTTTTCTTTCCCGTGTCCTGTTTCTTATTTTTTATTACGCGTAGTGCTATTTTAATTATAAATCTATTTATTTATTTTTTTTTTCCTCATTAGTTTAGCAATTTTTTATTTTTTTACATCTTTTTAATTTTTCTTTATTTTTACATTACTCTTTGTTGTTTAGCTTTTTTTTTAGGTTCTTATCTTAGCGCAACTTTTAGTATCTTTTCTTTCTTTTTTGTGGGGTTTGGGGCTCTTGTGTGGCCTCGGGGTCTTTTTTTGTTTATTTTGGGTTTGGGTTCTGGGTTTTCCTTATTGTGTCGTGCCTTGCTTCTGTATTCTGGCAGTAACTACCTTGGACCTGAGGGCTATTGGCAGCATTGGGCTCCACCCTAGGGTTTAGTTTCCTGCATGTTCAACAATCCCTCAACAAATGAATGCAAGATTCTTTGCTGCGTAGATCTTTTGGTGGGTGACTAGATCGTTAATTGGGAGCAGCGATGGGGAGATTGAGAGGGGGAGACAGCTTGAGGAGATACGCTATGATTAACGAAGTCATCCTGGGATTAATGAGTGCTGATTAATGATTAACTCCTGGGATTTTGGATTGTTCCAGACACTACAGCCAGTTATCTTCATTTATCCTTTTCATAAAAATGCCCAATTATCAAAGGGTTTGTCAGCAGAAAAACAGCTATGCAGAACTGAATATAAGCCGATAAACACTAAATATGAAGTGATTGAATGAAACAGCTTGGTTCTTTCTTCATGAGGCAGCAGTTCTTTTCGAGGGTGGGTTTTCAGAGACAGAAAGCAGTGATTGATTGGAATAGGCTGTGTCATATTTTGGCCTGTTGTAGGATACCCTATAGTTATGCATTCTCTTCTCTTATGACTCTACTCATAACACTCGGTAAGTTTAAGTTTGGCGTATGTCAGAGTTGTTCCCTCATGTATTTTACCAATTTTCATGGTGTTTAGTGAAAAAGACTCACGTCAGCCTTTGTCGTTAGTCCTTTCGCAATATTCTGCCGATGGTTAAACGGGTGATTTTGATCGATTTTCCGGACAGGAATAGCTGTTAAAAACCTTCACAACCGTGGTGGTATTGTTCTGATCATAGAGATTTAATACATAATCGGCTTGTCGTTCTTGTTTGAAATAAACCCAAGGAAGAGGAGAAGAGAAATAAGGAGGAGAAAGACCTGTGAAAGAGAGGAAATGCTGTTATTTTGAAAAATGCAGATGAACCTGTAGGCTATATTTATATACCAGTATGTATTCAGGTATACCTAAATGGGTTGATGTGTTGCTAGCCAACCTAAGCATACACGAACAGACATAATTTTCCATTGATTTAATGGATATATATTACTGGCTTTGGTATAGGTGAACTATATGTTTATTAATAAAGAATTGAAACGCTGATGAAGGTGGGCTAGCTTATTAAACGTTGGTATTTATTACATGTATTGAATCAGAGCCATGATATTGTACAGCCCTTCCTTTCTTTAGATATTAATGCCGTCTCCTTCTACAGTCATTAATAAAGACTCAACTATAAACTGTAGTTTATAATCTGTAGTGTTCTTACTTTCAGACGGTGGACGTAGTGTGCGACCGGGCATGGCCATATGTCCCGGTTCCGTAAGTTGCATCAACACATTTGGGAGTTAGACATCTGTAAGTGTCACGAGGGCTTCGACTTGCAATACATAACGGGAAGTACCAGTGCGTAGGTACGTAATGAGGTCATCCAGGCTTCCACAGCCTTACCTGGGTTAAAGGGTCAAAGGTCAAAACGGCAGGCTTGTTGAGATGTTTTGACCCATCACGCGAGTCATTGGTGCGTCTGGAGCGTTAGTGTGTTGTTGTTTTACATTAATAATTTGTAGAGAGAGAGATAAGAAGAACGAGAGGGGGTGGGGACAGAGAGAACGAGGGAGCTTGGAAGAAAGAAAGAGGAAAAACGGCATAATACTTATGATCCGGGGGTGTCAATTCTCTAAGTATTCGCATTGGTTGCTCTTTCTCTGAAGCATAATCACATATGCTCTCGTTCTTTAATTCTTGATCAGAGGGAATACATAGTAAGCAGTTCATTGGCAGAGCTCGTGTCCTCGTTTTGAGATGTCCAACAATCATTATAACGTTTCAAACTGTCAGTTTGGCAAGGGTGTTCACTAAACCCTCATAATGTGTTATCTGAATTGGGGGTGGCGGTTTTAATAATAACAGGGCATCTTGGTACGTTTTTCAGTGTATTAGATATTTTCTCTTCTACTCTAAAATAAGCAACTTCCCTTATACAAAGGAGACGTTGGGACATAAACGCTGAACTCCTCTCTGGATGTAAGGGGAAATTACCTTGGATAATTAGCATGCTGTACTGTCTCTGCTGCTTGTCCTGTCCCCAGTTTGAGTGTACTTGTGCACGAGTCTTTATTTTCTGTCTAGATCTCGTTCTTCTGTATCTGTCTGCTCTTTGCTGTCTATATGTCTGTCTTCTTTCCTTTACTTATTGTATTTGTTCTCTCCTTCCTCTCCCTCATACTCAGCTATGTGTTTACTCCTGGGCATTCTGTATCGAGTGGTGGAGTGAGTGAGGTTTTGGTGTAGCGATGAGACAAGATAGGTCATTTCTAGCGATATCTTTAGGATACTTTTTGTGTGCTTTTTGTACGAAAATTGGGAAGAAAAGGGGATACAATTTTTAAATAATTTTTAAATAAACAAATTAAAAATACAACAATAGAGGACATACAGAATGTTAACTTTAAATGTGTTGATGTGTTGCTAGCCAACCTAAGCATACACGAAGAGACATATATTTCCATTGATTTACATGGATATATATACGGCTTTGGTATAGGTGAAACTATATGTTTATTAATAAAGAATTGAAACGCTGATGAAGGTGGGCTAGCTGATTAAACGTTGGTATTTATTACATGTATTGAATCAGAGCCATGATATTGTACAGCCCTTCCTTCTTAGTATTAATGCCTCTCCTTCTAAGTACTAATAAAGACTCAACTATAAACTGTAGTTTAATCTGTAYTGTTCTTACTTTCAGACGTGGACGAGTGTGCGACCGGCATGGCCATATGTCCCCGGTTCCGTAAGTGCATCAACACATTTGGGAGTTACATCTGTAAGTGTCACGAGGGCTTCGACCTGCAATACATCAACGGGAAGTACCAGTGCGTAGGTACGTAATGAGGTCATCCAGGCTTCCACACGCCTTACCTGGGGTTTAAGGGTCAAAAGGTCAAAACGGGCAGGCTTGTTGAGATGTTTTGACCCATCACCGAGTCATTGCGTCTGGAGCGCAGGTGTTGTTTTTACATGAATAATTTTAAGCGAGAGATAAGAAGAACGAGAGGGGGGGGGGGACAGAGAGAACGAGGGAGCGGAAAGAAAGAAAGAGGAAAAACGGCATAACCTTATGAAATCCTGTCAAATCTCGAAGTATTTACTGCATCTTCTCTGAACAAATCACATTCACTCTTTAATCTTGAACAGAGAATAATTCAGTAAGCAGTCTATTGGAATAACGCCTCCTCTGTTCTCACMCCTTTGAGATGTCAACAATCAAACGTTCAACACTGTCAGTTGTGCAGTGTTCACTAAACTCCTCATAACGTGTTATCTGAATGGGTGAGGGTTTTAATTAACTAACAAGCAATCTTCGTAAAGTTTTCAGTGTACTGAATATTCTCTCTCTTCACTCTAATAAATAGCACTTCCCCTAATAAAAGGAGACYTTGACATAAARGCTGAARTCCCTRTCTGAGTGAAGGGGAAATTAACCTTGGKRAATTAGCATGCWGTACTTCTGCTGCCTTTCACTGTGTTTATTTGCTGTGCAAGAGCTCTCTTTTCTGTCTGTCTGTCTGTCTGTCTGTCTGTCTGTCTGTCTGTCTGTCTGTCTGTCTTTCCTTCTTTCTTTCTGTATTTGTCTCTCCCCTCCCTCCCTCATACTCAGCTATGTGGTTCTCCTGTCTTTCAGATGTGGATGAGTGCTCCTCAGGCCAAAACCAATGCAGCAGTTTCGCCACCTGCTATAACACGCCTGGTTCCTACAAGTGCAAGTGCAAAGACGGCTACAGGGGGATGGGCCATGACTGCAAACGTAAGCTAGGCCACTGAATGGCCCCGCGGCCCCTCTCTCTTTTTAAAGGGGACAGSGCCCCCTTTTTTATTTRCTTTGGTCGRGRTTTTTGAAGGCTGGAGAGTGGACGAGATTACGGGGTAGGAAAAGTAGRCTGCAACTTAAGAGCAAGGGGCTGAAACTCTTGTCTTTGTAATGGCTGTCACTCATGAGTGAGATAACCCCGCCCCTTATCGTCTAGTACGGCCATCTTTATCTTTAAAGACAAAAAAGGGTCAGTCAAAACGTTTTTCCAGACGGCAGATGTCTTCTTTCGTTTCTTCTTCCTCCGGTAGTGTCCCTTCCTCTCACTTGTAGACCACCTCAGACGCTGTGGTGCTCTCGTTTGTCTTTGTTGTTGCTGTCCGCACCAGCGGCTCAGATGGCAAAAATAACAGGATGTCTCTATTATCATTATATATGCCTCAGTAGTTGAATCTTTTTGACTGAACTGCTGTGGTATGCCCAGTCAGGTCGGGCATCGTCTCAAATTGCACCTTATTCTTATAGTAACTATTTTTTGACAGAATGCTATAAGCGCCCTGGTCAAAAGTAGTGCACTTTATACGGTAAACAGGTGCCGCTTGGGGATGCTACGAGTGTAGCTTAGCAGCACACAGAGAACCCTTCCGCCGCCTAGAGCACTAAGCAGAA
>NW_019951409.1:0-5921 GCF_002910315.2 Salvelinus sp. IW2-2015 | reverse complement strand
TCATTATGTAATATTGAATGACAACCCCAGTGATGTCCCTCATCTCGTCATTTCCAGGATACAGTCCTTCCTGAGCAAACTGTCACGTTACAGGTTAAATGCACGCACTCGGAAGCGTTGCGCCCTCCCCGCACAGCTTACTCCCTAACCTTCCCAGACTAGTCTAAAACACACAACCCCCCCGGCCGATAGCTTAAACTCACTACCCTTCCCCAGCAGACCGTCTAACACAACACACAACCCTCCCGTCTCCAGCTTACTCCCCTAATCCCCCTTCCTCCGCCCGACGTCTAACACTACACACACCTCCCCGTGCCTAAGTTTACTCCTAACCTTCCCCGAGATTTCTTAAAATCAACACACACCCCCCCCACTAACACTACTCCCCTAACACCCTTCCCTCAGCAGTCTAAAACACACACCCTCACCCGGCACAGCCCTTATCACCTAACCCTTCCCTCGCAGTAAGTCTAAAAAAACAACCCCTCCTGCCCGTCCATAGCTCACTTACTAACCTTTCCTCGACCGTCTAAAACACAACGCCCCCGGCATGAGCTTCAGCTTACCTAACCCTTTCCGTCCAGAGTCTAAAAATAACCACACCATCCCGCGCAACATAGTTACTCCATCTATTCCTCCAGACAGTCTAAAACACACACCCCCTCACCCAACAAACTCCTCAATCTCCATAAGTAACTGATAATCCAAATTCACGCTGCCTTACGGTTCAAGAGACTTTGTTTGTGAAGCAAATCTCAGTGGAAGTGGATGCTCACAACAGCAATTCTGTTTAACTGTCTATTCATCGTCTGTCATCATTCCTCTGCTTGTCTGTTATCTGGTGCGAAGCCATTGAGTAGAACCATCAATTGGATTGCCTGTAGCTGTATACGGGAGAGAGACACGATAATATTGTGTATACGGAGAGGGACATAGACTATCTGTAGCTTATTATGAGAAGGAGGAGACAGTATTGTGTAGCAGACTGAGGGGATAGACATAGATCGTGTAGCTATATATGCAGGAGGAATGAGACAGGTGCAATGTGTAGCGTTAACTGACGACGTGTAGACAGTAGATATGTGCTAGTTATATTTGAGGAGAGGAGACAGTACTAGATATTGTGTACTCTTTATACTTGAGCCGAGGACGTCGACAGTTAGATTGTTTCTGCATTATGAGGCGGGGAGAACAGTAGAATGTTCTAGCTGATTACTGCAGAGGAGAACATATTTGTTTAGCTTTATACTGAGAGAGGAGACGTAAATGTTTAGCGCCTTTCTGTCTCTACTGGGAGCGTGCACGTAGTATCGTTTAGTGCACGTATCATGGGGAGGAAGCAGTAATTGTTTAGCTGTTATGAGGAGGAGACGACAGTAGAGCATGTATAGCTGACTTATTTACTGAGAGGGAAGACATTAGATCATGGTTTAGCTGTATTGAGGAGACAGTAGAATGTTTAGCTTTGATTTCTGAGGGATCAGCTTGTACTGTTTAAGCTTTTCCTTATACTGAGACGAGATGCAGAGATATGTTTAGCTGTATACGAGGAGGGGAGACAGTAGTAATGTTTGGTTGTATACTGAGAGAGGGCTAGTAACATGTTTAGCTATATACTGCGGCTAGCAGTTAGAGCATGTTTAGCCTGCTTACTTGAGATGAGGAGAGACACTTGATATGTCTAGCCTGGTATCACTGAGGAGTAGAGAGACCAGTAGACATGTTTACGCTGTCAATATTCTTAAAGGAGAGAGACCAGATAGACTTGTTTAGTGTATCACTGAGGAAGCGCGAGGAGCAGTAGATATGTTTTTTGCGACATATACTGAGAAGGAGACTGGACCAGAAATATATGGTTTAGCGTTACGCGAAGTAAGGAGGAATACAGTCAGATGTGTTTAGCTGCTCATACTGAGGCAAGGGAGGAGAACAAAGTAGTTGCTTTAGACTGCTATTACATGAGACCGAGGATGACGAATGATATGTTGGTGCTTATTTTACTTAGGAGGAGGAGGAACAGTAGTATGTCTTAGCTGTCCTGAAGCTATTATGAGAGGGAGACAGTAGATCATGCATATAGCTGTATATATATCGAGAGAGGAGACATAGAATAATGTTTAGCTGTTCCTATACTGAGAGAACAGTTGTATTTTAGCTGTATACTGACGGAGGAGCACAAGTAGATCATGTTTAGCTGCTATATACTTGAGAAGGAGGAACAGTAGTCTAGAATGCTTTTTAGGCTGTTTATCGGAAGGAGAAGACAAATATATATTTTTTGGCCTGATCATGAGGACGGAACAGTAATATGTTCGCTTGCTATATCGAGGAGGAGAAGCCAGTTTAGATTATTTTTAGCTGAATCTATCTGAGACATTAGGAGAACACAGTTATGTTTAGCTGTCTATTACCTGAGTCAGCGATGTGAGACAGTATATATGCTTTAGCATGATCTTACTAAGATGCAGAGGAACAGTAGAATGCTGTATCTGATATTACTGAGAAAGGCAGTAGGCGACACTAGCATTTGTAGTCTCTCTACTCAGGACGGAGACATAGATATGATTTTAGCTGTCATACCTGAGAGGAGAGTGGATCCAGAGATCCTGCTTAGCTGCTGTATACTGGCAGAATGAACCAATAGCATAATGTTTTTAGCTGCTCTATCTACTGAGAGGAGTTCGTCCAGTAACAGTTTAGTCGTGTACTTAACTGAGATGGAGAGACCACGCTAGACTCTGTGGAGCTTGTATTCCTTGCCGGTAGGAGAGCACCTGTAGCACATGTTTTCTGGCTGTATCTGAGAGATGAGGATACCCCCAGATATGACTTCTGTGTAAGCCCTGTTTTCTGAGGAGGCTTCACGGCGACAGTACATGTTACCTAGCTGTTTATACTGAGGAGGAGGGAGAGACAGTGCTTGTTTAGCCTGTCTTACTGAAGGATGACGAAAGCATTTGTTTTATGCTGTCTCTCTGTTTATACTGAGGAGGAGGCGTCGTGCGCGCCTGTGATATCTTCTTACTGCTCCTTACTGGGGAGGACGTCCATAACTATTCTAGTATGCTCTATATGGCAGCATGAGACAATAGATTTCCGGACTTTTACGGAGGAGGAGGGTAGAGCTTAAAAATGTTTAGCGTGCCCTCCTCTGTTTAAGCTGAGGAGAGGTGCCTAAGTATGATTTGTTTAGCCTGTCTAACATATACTTGGTGCAGGAGTGATCAATCAGAGTATCGTTTTTAGCTTTTATATCTTTTGAACCTGAGGTAGCCCATAGATATCGTTTATGCCTGTCCATATTGCAGAGCGAGAGACGTACATATGTTCTAGCCTGCCCTGTTATTTGAGGAGGAGAGCAGCTATATATGTTCTGCTGTATTACGGAGAGGGAGTACCCGCTTAGATACATGTCCGCTTCATCTCCTCCCTTCTTCATATCTCGGGAGCACGATTACCTTCAATCATTTAGATATCGTTATCCGCCTGTGCTTATACTGCGAGAGTACGGATGATCAGTAACTATGCTTTAGCTTGATACCCGGAGGCATGAGGACGAGAGCTGAATCGTTTAGCTCTGCTCATATCACTGAGTAGAGCGTCCACATTAGATATTTTAGATGAACTTATACTGGCAGCGACGATGAACCTAAGTTCATCTCAGCTCTTAGCTTCTATATCACGCCTGAGCAAGAGAGACGACAATATAATGTTTTAGCTGTATACTGAGGAGGGAGAGACCCCAGTAAGACATGTTTAGCTCGTGTCACTTACTGAGGTATGGAGGAGGCCAGTATAGATATGTTCTTAGCTGCTACTTACTATATGAAAGCGAGAGAGACAGTAGCATAATTGTGTTTCTCTTTGCTTATTACCTCGTTACAACGTCCTATACACACTTCCTTATTGTTTTTTTCATTCGAGACGAGGTAGGAACACTAGATATTTTGTTTCATGCCGCACTAATCATCAGTTACTATACTGAAAGTGAGATGGAGCAGGACAATTAATAGTTTTTTACCTGTCTTCCTCGCAGTCTTTCATTATATACCCTCCGAGCTGATGGAGGAGTAACGTCCTATTTGACATGTTCTAGGTGTCTGACCTACATTACTAGGAGAGAGGGACCTCAGTAGACTTCAATGTTTATTGTATACTGAGGGGAGAGGGGTACAAATAGATCCGATTAGCTGTACTAATGGAGGAGGACGACTAAGTAGATTTATATTTTAAGCTGGTCTATACTAGAGGAGCAGGAGGAGACCAGTATATATTTTACTGCTATATGTAGATCAGGAGACACCGTGTTAAGTTGGTTTCTAGCTGAGTTACTGACGGAGGTACAGTAAGACATGGGCTTTAGCTCGTAATTATTACTGTAGATGAGCGACAGCAGACATGTTAAGCTGCTATACATGAGAGGAGCGAGGACGCTAGCCATCAAGATACTGCTTCAGCTGCTTACATGGGGATTGGAGACCAGTGTAGTATATTAGCATGCTTTCACTTGAGAGGAGGAGGAACAGTAGTATGATTTTAGCTGTGTCTTCTTATCACGTTAGGACTGAAGAGACCCGCTTAACATTGTGTAGTCTGCTCCGTATATGCTGAGAGGGTCGTAGATTGTGATCTGTGTCGTATTCAGCGATGACGGGGAGGACGGAGCAAGTAATCTATGTTTAACTGTAAAATTGGGAGATGGAGGGAACCGATAAGAAATCTGTTCAGCTGTCTTTGAAACCTGAGATGGGGGAGAAGATGGATAGCTGTGCACACTGAAATGGTACGTAAGCCGTGAGTGCTCGTATTCACCTGAGGAGGGAGGACCCGTTAATTCTATCGTGTGACTTGACTCGTGACCATTGAGAGGAGGCGAAAGAGCTGGGAGGAAGGAGGGGTTAGTAGTTAGGGAGGGAGTGTAGGACAGAAGAGTTTAAGGACAAGTGAAGGGTGGAGAGTATTTGCATGTGTGTTTGTGCAGTGGTGTGTCCATATGCAGCTGTGTTTATCCTCCCTCAGTATTGTTGACCTATGTTTGACCCCCACCACTTCCCACTGCTGTTATGGGGGGGGTCAGCACCCTCAACACTTCTCTATAGAGCCTAATGTACAGGGGGGGTCAGCACCCTCAACACTTCTCTATAGAGCCTAATGTACAGGGGGGGGGGTTCAGCACCATCAACAGTATAGAGGTTGTGGACCTCCAAGATTACCTGCATGGGCGTCAATTAGACAAATACTGCATTGTCAGTTGTCTTGAAAGAACTACAGCACTGTTCTCAGTGTCAGTCCTGGTCCTCTTACCATCACAGGAAGCTCTTACTGTAAACATGGAGATATAGGAGAGCTTACTGTAACCATGGAGCTCTTACTATAAACATGGAGCTCTTACTGTAAACTTGGAGCTCTAGGAGCTCTTACTGTAAAGAGAGCTCATATAGGAGCCCTATAGACACTATYATATAATTATYCGAAGCGACTTAGACATGCATGCATACATTTTACGTAGCGGTAGTCCTGGGAATCTAACCCACTGTCCTGGCATTGCAAGCACCAACTGAGCTACAGAGGACCTCTCACTACCCTCGGAGTCTCTCACCTGTTATAGTGGTTAGATGGAGAGAGGGCCAGTCAGATTGTCTATTTCGGTGTGATGGATGTGTGATGATGCTGGGAGTCTGACACGCAGGAAAACACAYACGTTGTTGCCCCCATAAAGCTGAGTCAACAGTAAGCAGATTAAAGGSCTTTTAGTGTGGACTGCAGCACAGACACAAAGAATCGCACCTCCGCCCAAAACTGCTGCTATCAGGAAAASCCTTTTATTGGCTAGTTGTGGCTCTCGGGCCGTGATGCCAAGCCTCTGCAGTCAAGCTACCTTCCTGCCCTGTCTCGACCTCTGCCATGCATTTGAATTGTGC
>NW_019951408.1:5389-5929 GCF_002910315.2 Salvelinus sp. IW2-2015 | reverse complement strand
CCTAGAGAGATAGGAGGCTGCTGCCTAGAGAGATAGGAGGCTGCTACCTAGAGAGATAGGAGGCTGCTACCTAGAGAGATAGGAGGCTGCTACCTAGAGAGATAGGAGGCTGCTACCTAGAGAGATAGGGGAAAAGGGGAAAACTGGAAATGTGTTATTGGCAGTGATGTTTGCAACTCTCTTTCTTATTGTTCTATTAACTAATTTACCATCTGGTGATGTCAACAGGCAGGCCAAAACTCCATCCCACCAAAACAGGTTTCAAACATTTCTTACCCTAAAAGGGCATTATCATAATTTTCACAACTTCACAGTATTATTCCGACCTCAGTGTGAAAATATACACTGAGTGTACAAAACATTAGGTACACCTTAATATTGAGTTYTTTTTTATTTGATTTCATTTTTATTTAACCTTTATTTAACTAGGCAAGTCAGTTAAGAACAAATTCTTTACAAACAGTTGCACCCCTTTTTCCGCCCTCAAAACACCCTCAATTAGTCGGGTATGACCTCTAAACGGTGTTCAAGGCTTCACAC
>NW_019951408.1:0-3297 GCF_002910315.2 Salvelinus sp. IW2-2015 | reverse complement strand
AGTCATGTCAAATTGGTTGGTTGTCCTTTGGGTGGTGGACCATTTTTGATATACACGGGAAGCTGTTGAGTGTAAAATACACAGCAGTGCTGCAGTTCTTGACACACTCAAACCGGTTAGTCTATGTCATGGAAAGAGCTTTGTACTCTCAGTGTGTATAAAACACAGGAAAATCCCATTTTGACTGACATATTTTTAAGTAAAATGTGCACCAATATTGCATTTTCAAAGCCATTTATATTTAATGACGTGCACTTTAATATAGACCACATGGAGAATTCAATCAATCAGATTTGTTTATATGAATAGATTTGCTAAAGTGCCCAAATTCCAAATTGACATGTCCCTCTTGCACACTCTGTTACTTTTTAACCCACTTGACACCAACATTTCTCCAAGTTTTTACTATCATTGTCAAAATCAAATTTTATTGGTCACATACACATGTTTAGCAGATGTTATTGTGGGTGTAGTGAAATTCTAGTAAAAAAAAGAAGTTGCTTAGGGGCTGGAAGCGCGGCTGCCCTATCTTTCGGCGCCATCTTTCATCTGTAAAGCCCTAGTTATTTTGTTGCGTTGACAATGTAGTTCTGAAGATTAGTGAAATAAAGGTTAAAAAAATGCTAATAAACCTAGCCCTCATTTTAAGAGTAGTGGGTAGTGTATGGGGCTTTGGTGACAAAACGGAAGGCACTTGTATAGACTGCATCCAGTTTGTTGAGGAGTGTTGGAGGCTATTTTATAGATGACATGACCGAAGTCGAGGATCAATAGGATGGTCAGTTTTACGAGGGTATGTTTGGCAGCATGAGTGAAGGATGCTTTGTTGCGTTATAGAAAGCCGATTCTAGATTTAATTTTGGATTGGAGATGCTTAATGTGAGTCTGGAAGGAAAGTTTACAGTCTAACCAGACACCTAGGTATTTGTAGTTGTCCATGTATTCTAAGTCAGAGCCGTCCAGAGTAGTGATGCTGACGGGCGATCAGGTGCGGCAGTGATCGGTTGAAGAGCATGCATTTAGTTTTACTTGCATTTAAGAGCAGTTGAGGCCACGGAAGGAGAGTTGTATGGCATTGAAGCTCGTCTGAAAATGTTCAGAGTTTGCGGAAGGAATCCGGGGATAAGGGGAAATGTCTAAAAAAGAATAATAGGTCCGTTATGCTCTGGTTTGAGTCACGTTGTTCGAACTGGCGAGAGCTTTCCGAGCTGAAGGTTAGCTAATGACCGCTAGCAATGGTTTGCTAACTGATAGCTGGTAGGTAGTAGCTGGCTAGCTTCAGTTGAGGGATTCCAGACCCGAAGTAAATAGAATTACTTTAGAAAAAAAGCAGATCCACACCACATTGGGTGAGGCGGGTTGCAGGAGAGTATTTAGAAGTTGAGGTTTAGGAAAATATTTAAAAAGATATGCGAAGAAAAATATTGTAAAAATATATATACAAGGGACACGACAGGACAAAGACAAAGACGTCTGACTGCTACTTGGATAGAGTAGTCAAATCACAGTGTAAAAGCAGGTGGACTGGTTCTACTCTTTTTGACCATTTTGTGGTGAAAAACTGGCTGGGTGGAGCATAACACGTCAACTCTGTTATCCATAGATAAACAGGCTAGACATGTTTAAACAATTCACTTTTTTTTAAAGTTGCATTCAATTGCCCCTCCCTGTTGCACACAAGCTTCCATCCCACTGTCACAAGGGAATTTATGGCTGATTTAAGGTGAAATCGTCAACCCTGTTACTTTTTTTGACACTTAATAGGCACTTACTATAGTATTTTTAAATTTAAGCTCTTGAGATGGGAAAACTTGTTTTTATTAGGTTCAACATGTGCTCTTTATGACATAATTATTTTGCCCCACCAAGTTACACATCTCATAAGGCACCGAAATGGTGGAATGATCCCCCTGCCCCTCTCTGTCCAGTATCAGGGATCTTTGCCTCTCTGGAGTATAACATCACACCTTACCTAAGAAGGAAATGCCTTCCTCCTGATGCTGATGATGATGGTGAGGGAAAATCCCAGCGTGTTATTGGAGTAGAGTTCTTGTTTGTGGAATTTCCTGCCACTCTCTGTTCCCCTGTATGCCCCTCCCACCCTTATCTGCCCCCCCCTGCCCCTCTCAGTCCCTCTCCCTGCCCTTCCCTGACTGTCTCTGTCGCCCCCCCACCTCTGTCCCACTCCCTCCCTCTCCCTGCCCAGTATCGGGGATCTTTGTCACTCTGGAGTTATAAAGACTGACAGACTTCACCTGAGAGATAACCTGCCTCCTCTCCTCCACATACTCTTCCTCCATCCATTCATCTGTCCCGCCATCTCACCAACAGATCTACGAGGAACAGAAAGAAGAATTGAGAGAAAGGAGGACAAACAGAGAAGAGCCCAAAACGACAAAACAGAGGACAGACAGTCAAACAACAACTCAGTTTAGATGGTGCGCTTCAGTCAATAATCCACTCGGTTTCCCTCTTCCAAAATGCGTACAAAATTAATCCCAAACGTTACCAATAAACTTATCCAAACAAGTCAATCAATGTTTATAATCAATCCTTAGGTACCCTAATACGCAAATAAACAATACAATTTAAGACGGAGAATCGTTATTGTCTTTACCGGAGAGCCAGAATGGGAAKCACTTAGAAAAACTACAACTTCTCCCTAATTTTTCTAAAAACCAGCCTGAAACTCTTTCCAAAGACTGTTGACATCTAGTGGAAGCCCTAGGAACTGCAATCGGGGGGACGATTTCGCCCTATTATAAAGTGCCAGCCATTGAAATCAGTGGTAGGATGATTTTWATTTTTTTGCGATGGTTTGTCCTCTGGGTTTTGCCTGCCATTTCAGTTCTGTTATATTCACAGACATTATTTTTAACAGTTTTAGAGACTTTAGAGTGTTTTCTATCCAAATCTACCAATTATATGCATATCCTAGTTCCTGGGCCTGAGTAGCAGGCAGTTTACTTTGGGCACGCTTTTCATCCYCCCCCTATCCCAAAGAAGTGTTAAACTGAAAATAAACAAACTGAAAGTTTTATAAAACTGAAAGTTTTATGTTCATTCTTTCTCTCTATCCGTCTGTCAGGACTGTATTACTGACATACTGCTGTCTGTCTGTTTGTGTGTTTGTCAGAGATCCTTCAGACCCATGTCTGCTACACTGAGAGGACTCCACCAGTCTGCCCTAGACAGTAAGCTCATCTCAGCACTCTACTCTGTACTGGGTACTCTCTGCTGTCTCCATCCTGTGTTAGGATTTTCCTTTATCACAATATCAACACACACACACACACA
>NW_019951407.1:0-5931 GCF_002910315.2 Salvelinus sp. IW2-2015 | reverse complement strand
AGCACCAAAGAAACTTCAGAGCCCAGATGAAATGTCCAAGTATAAGTCTACATAAGAGAAAGAACAGAGTTAAATGTCCAGTCATACATGTAGTTCACATCGGCAAGCATACAGGCTGTTGTCTTGCCCTGGGGAATGATGACAAATACAAATGTTCCTATGCATTAAGCTTCCTGTGTGTGCTGGGTGCTCCATCTTCAACCATTGACCGAAGACCTCTGTCAGGACACAGTGGATTGACTAACGGAGATAGATTCGTATCAACAGCACATGTGGACTTGCTTGGTTGTGTGTGTAGCGTAAGTATGGTTCATAGAAGAACCCTTGTTGACGGTCTTAAATTTTGAGGTACAGTAATTGGCCAGACCAATGTACTTAGGCCACTGTACACATCGTTACTGGGATTGGCGGATACTCCCATTTTACATTACACTGTTATTACAGTAGCATTTCTTTACTATTACAAGTTATTACTCTTAAATATTAGTCTAGTACACAATCTAAGAAATGTCAGATTGGAAGTCTTAGCCTGATTGTCTAACAACCCAAATCTAACCACATATGTATAACACCTTAATGCATTATACGAAAAATGTCAGAAATAGTGGAGAGGATTGTCTCACATCTTAACACAATAGGTTATCAATCTAAGAAAATGTCAGATGGAGGGATGTCACATTAACACAATAGGTTTTATCAATCTAAGAACTGTACTATCGTATTACACTCATTACTGGGTTTCCTTTTTCGTATCTCCTTTTAATTAATTTTGGACAGTTGTTTGATGTCATCCATTTGTTTAAACCTGTTATGTTCACTGTTGTCTTACGCTCTACGCTTTGAAGAATAAGGGGGAGATCACAATTTTCTTTGCACACTTGGTTACATTGCCAGATTTGCTCTTTAATAAAAAACCGAGGGTTTAAGACCGAAGTCAATCCGCAACGGTTTAGTTGATTATTTATACTGCAACAAAAAATATAAAAAGCAAACATGCAACAATTAATCATAGATCTTTACTGAGGACAGTTCATAAAAGGGGAAATCAGACAATTTAAAATATAAATAAGACCCTAATCTATTAGAATTTCAACCCTTGAAGTCAGCGACAAATACAGATAATTGAAAGCATCCCAGTGGTCACGAGGTATTAAACCGTAGAACAGAAAAAAAAGTAGATGAGTGGAGAACAGTCAATATCTGGTGTGGACCACCATTTGGCTCATGATTCTCCTTTGCATAGTTTTATTTTTCTTTCCATTTTACCTCGTTTAATTTATACCGTGTTCTTATACACATTTCCAATTCTGGATAATATGGCTCTTCTTCCAAATAAAAGAGAGACCTGGAGTCCAAAGATAGATAACTTAGCATAGCAAACAGGGGAACGATTTACCAGAACAAATACACCAACTCTATCCTACACACCAATAACACACCATTATATTACACAAACTAATAAAACCACACATAACGGAGTACAGACAAAATTACAATATTAACATTAAAAAGCACAAACTGACTGCTTCTTGATTCAGGGCTGTTGCATTCAGTGGCCTGTGGAATGTTGTCCACGCTTATGCTTCCACTCCTCTTCAATGGCTGTGATAAAGATCAATGGCCTCGGATATGTGTGGGAAACTAATCTAATCAATAAAAACGTCTTCAACTCGCTGCTCGTGTGATCGTTTGCAGTGGATATTGGCAGGAACTGGAACATTGCTGCCGTACCCAAGTTGATCAATCAGAGCAACATCCCAAACTATGGCTACAGGAGGGTCCGAGAAATGTCTGGTGAGTATGCAGGCCATGGAAGAATACTTGGGACATTATTCAGCTTCCAGCGAAATTGTGGTACAGATCCTTGAGACAATTGGGGCACTGTGCCATATTCATGCTGAAACATGAGGCGTGTATGGAGCAGACAACATGGGCACAACAATGGGGCCTCAGATCTCATCACGTTAATCTCCCGCTGCCTATCCTCAAATTGCCTACTTCAATAAAATGCAATTGTGTTCATTGTCCACTAGCTTATGTCTGCCCATACCATAACCCCACCCCGATCCATCTGGGACTGCTGTTCCACAACAGTTGAACATCAGCAAACCAATCAGCGTCACACGGACGCTCATTACACCGGGCCTGATCTTGCGGTTGAGGCTGGTTGCGATGTTACTGCCAATTCTCAAACAAACGTTGGAGGTGGCCTAACTGGTAGGTATGCTACAAAATAACACTCATTTCCGCTATAAGTTCCTCTGGCAACAGCTCTAGGTGGACATTCCTGCAAGTCATCATGACAAATTAAACAGCTCCCTCAAACTTGAGACTCTGCTGGCATTGTGTTGTGTGACAAGAAACTAGCACAGCATTTAGATGTGGCCTGGTGACATTGCCAGCACCAAGTGCACCTGTGTACAGGATCAAGCTGTTTAATATCAGTCATCTTGACTAGTGCCACACCGTTAATCAACCTATTACAAGTGCTACCCATATTCACACCGAAATCCGTGGAGTCTTATCCATCATCAGAAAAAGCCTGATATAGACAATAGAACGCTTGAGACGCGACATTGGGATCCATACATATAACAATATACATTTCATGAATTATCTATCAAGTTCCAGGATACGGAAAGGCAATGAAAGGATTAAACATCTTGTGAATCCAGCATCGTTCCGATTTTTTAAAATGTTTTACAGCGAAAACACTACCAATTAATGTTTAATTTTTATATTAAGCTAACCACAATAGCCAAACACACAACGCCATGTTTTCACCATGTTTTTCAACCAGTGGTTTCCACCCATAGAGTAGCTTTCACAAAACCCAGAAGATAGAGATAAAAATGAATCCCTAACCTTTGAACAACTTCATCAGATGACCATCTTTATAACTCATGTTATTACAATACATTTATGTTTTGTTCAAAAATGTGCATATTTGAGGTATAAATCGTAGTTTTACATTGCAGCCACCATCACAAATAGCACCAAAGCAGCCAGAATAATTACAGGGAGCAACGTGAAATAATAAATACTCATCATAAAACATTTATGAAAAATACAAGGTGTACAGCAAATGAAAGATAAACATCTTGTGAATCCAGCCAATATTTCCGATTTTTTAAGTGTTTTACAGCGAAAACACAATATAGAATTATATTAGCTTACCACAAGAGCCAAACACACACAGCCATTTATTCACCGCCAACATAGCTTTCGCAAAAACCAGCAATAGAGATACAATTAATCACTAACCTTTGGACAACTTCATCAGATGACAGTCTTATAACATCATGTTATACAATACATTTATGTTTTGTTCGAAAATGTGCATATTTAGAGCTGCAAATCGTGGTTATACATTGTGAATACGTAGCAACAATTCACCAAAATCTCCGGAGATATTTTGGACAGTCACCTAATCTAACCAAAGAACTCATCATAAACTTTACATAAAAATACTTGTTGTATGGCAAATGAAAGATACACTGGTTCTTAATGCAACCGCTGTGTTAGATAAAAAAAAAAAAAAAAAAAACTTTACTACAACAAACAGCATGCCTTATTGTGAGACAGCGCTCACCTATTCTCCACCGTGTTGGAGCCAACATATTACACAAAAATACGAAATAACATCATAAATATTCTCTTACTTTTGTTGATCTTCCATCAGAATGTTGTGCAAGGAGTCCTAGGTCCAGAATAAATCGTTGTTTGGTTTTAGAATGTCCATTTCTTCTGTCGAATTAGCAACTTTGGCTAGCATTGTGGCGCGAACATGCCCATCAACTCTTGGCGCCTGGAACGAAAAATTCCAAAATTCCCAATAAACGTCGAATAAACTGGTCAAACTCGGTTGAAAATCCTACTTTATGATGTTCTTCTCATATGTTTCCAATAAAATCAGAGCCGGAGGAATTCGTAGTGTATACCGAACGCTTTTCAGAAGACAATGTGAGGTTCCCCGGCGCGCAGATGAAAACTGACAAAAGAGCAGACCTGTCACTCCAAAAGCTCTTATTCGGCCTCACATCAAGCAAGACACCCCATTCAACCTTCTACTGCCTGTTGACATCTAGTGGAAGGCGTATGAAGTGCATACAGATCCATAAATAAAAGCCAGTTGAATAGGCAGGCCCTGACACAGAGCCTCATTTTCAGAATTTTCACTTCCTGTATGGAAGTTTGCTGCCAAATGAGTTCTGTTTTACTCACAGATATAATTCAAACAGTTTTAGAAACTTCAGAGTGTTTTCTATCCAATAGTAATAATAATATGAATATTGTATGATCTAGAACAGAGTACGAGGCCGTTTAATTTGGGCACGATTTTTTCCAAAGTGAAAACAGCGCCCCCTATTAAGAAGAAGTTTTAAGGTAGATGGATTATCTTGACAAAAGGCTTAAATGCTCACTAACAGGGATGTAAACAAGTTTGTGCACAAGATTTGAGGGAATAAAGCTTTGTGTGTATGGAACATTTCTGGGATTTCAGCTCATGAAACYATCACTTCACGTTAGTGGTTATATTTTTGTTCATGTATATACAGTTGAAGTCGGAAGTTTACATACACTTAGTTTGGCGTCATTAAAAATCTTTTTTAAACCACTCCACAAATTTCTTGTTAACAAACTATCGTTTTGGCAAGTCGGTTAGAACATCTACTATGTGAATGACACAAGTCATTTTTCTAACAATTGTTTACAGACAGATTATTTCACTGTATCACAATTCCAGTGGGTCAGAAGTTTACATACACTAAGTTGACTGTGCCTTTAAACAAGCGTGGAAAATTACAGAACATGATGTCATGGCTTTATAAGCTTCTGATAGGCTAATTGACATAATTTGAGTCAATTGGGAGGTGTACCTGTGGATGTATTTCAAGGCTTACCTTCAAACTCAGTGCCTATTTGCTTGACATCATGGGCAAATCAAAAGAAATCAGCCAAGATCTCAGAAAACAAAACTGTAGACCTCCACAAGTCTGGTTCATCCTTGGGAGCAATTTCCAAACGCCTGAAGGAACCACGTTTATCTGTACAAACAATAGTACACAAGTATAAACACCATGGGACCATGCAGCCGTCATACCGCTCAAGAAGGAGACGCATTCTGTCTCCTAGAGATGAACGTACTTTGGTGCGAAAAGTGCAAATCAATCCCAGAACAACAGCAAAGGACCTTGTGAAGATGCTGGAGGAAACAGGTACAAAAGTATCTATATCCACAGTAAAACGAGTCCTATATAGACACAACCTGAAAGGCCGCTCAGCAAGGAAGAAGCCACTGCTACAAAACCGCCATAAAAAAGCCAGACTACGGTTTGCAACTGCACATGGGGACAAAAGAAGAACGTCGTACTTTTTTGGAGAAAATGTCTTTGGTCTGATGAAAACAAAAATAGAAACTGTTTGGCCATAATGACCATCGTTATGTCAGATGTTCTGCCCGTGGCCTAGCGAAGAGCCCAGGGATCCTCAATCCCATTGAGCATGTCGTGCGGACGCTGTTGGATTGGAGGGTTGAGGGCTAGGGCCATTCCCTCCATAAATGTCCAGAACTTTGCAGTTGCCTTGGTGAGTGGTGTAACATCTCACAAGCAATAACTGTTCTAATCTGGTGCAGTCCATGAGTGAGGAGATGCAACTGCAGTAGCTTAATTGCAGCTGGTGGCCACACCAGATACTGAGCTTTCTTGATTTGACGCTCCCACCCCCTTGTCCAGGGACACATTATTCCATGTAAATGTTAGTCCATTGTCTGTGGAACTTGTTCAGTTAATTAGTGTTATGTCTCCAGTTGTTTATGTTTCAATACACATCTTTACACATTGTTAAGTTTGCTGAAATAAACGGCAAGTTGACAGTGAGAGGACGTTTTCTGTTTTGCTGAGTTTATTTTCAAAGAAGCTTGCCCTT
>NW_019951406.1:0-5937 GCF_002910315.2 Salvelinus sp. IW2-2015 | reverse complement strand
CCAACCCACCAGCTCACACCCCATCTCCAGCACCTGCATCACAACCAGAACATCACCACTGTCCAAACCCACCAGCTCACACCCCATCTCCAGCACGTGCATCACAACCACAACATCACCACTGCCCAAACCCACAAGCTCCACACCCATCTCCAGCACCTGCATCAAACCACAACATCACCACTGGCCAAACCCACCTGCTCACACCCCATTCTCCAGCACCTGCATCAACAAGACAACACAACATCCTACCACTGGCCAAACCCACCCCTACCTGCTCACACCCCCACTCAGCACCTGCATCACAACACACAACATCACCACTGGCCAAACCCACCTTGTAACGGCTGTCATCGGTGGAGGTGAGGACCAAAGCGCAGCGGTGGTTAGTGTTCATGTTTTTAATCAATCCAAACTGAATACTGAACATTACAAAACAACAAACAAAGTGAAAACGAAAACAGTTCTGTCTGGTGCAGACACATAAAGACTGAAAACAACCACCACAAAACCACAACAGAACAGGGCACTAAATATGGTTCCCCAATCAGGGACAACGATTGACAGCGGCCTCTGATTGAGAACCATAGTCAGGCAAACACAGAAATAGAAAAATTATAGAAAAACTAACATAGAACTCCACCCAACTCACGCCCTGACCATACTAAAACAAAAGACACAAACAAAAAGGAACTAAGGTAGAACGTTGACACACCTGCTCACAACCCCCACATCTCCAGCACCTGCATCACAACCACAACATCACCACTGTCGAAACCCACCAGCTCACACCCCCATCTCCAGCATCACAACACACAACATCACCACTGTCCAAACCCACCAGCTCACACCCCCATCTCCAATCACCTGCATCACAACCACAAATCACCATGACCCCCATTCCAGCACCTGCATCACAACACAACATCACACACTGGCCAACCCACCAGCTCACAGCCCCCATCTCCAGCACGCTGCATCACAACCAAACATCACCATGGCAAACCCACCTGCTCACAACCCATCTCCAACATCCTGCATCACAACCACAACATCACCACTGTCCAACACCCCCACCACCATCTCCAAAACCTGCATCCCTCTACTCGGCCACACTGGCCTCAAACTGCACCATTATGTTTTCTCTGCCGCTCGCCCCCCCTAGATCTCCAGAGTGCCCTTTCAACATTAGATCATAAACGCGTTTTGACATCTCTCATTGTGTTAACGGATGAAGTTCTTGGTTGATTTCCAGGAAGATTACGATCAGCTTTCGTATTGTTGAGTAATGGGATAAGTTCTATACGTTTATATACTGTATTTTTGTTGTTATGTTGTCCATTATCACCTAGGAACCTTCCATATAAGAAGGATTTTTTGTTGTGGTCCGACTTCTGTGACAGCCTGTGTGGATATGTGTGTCATTACTCGGAGTTTACTGTTTTTTATTTTATTATTGCCATTATTTAGTTTTTTTCCCCCCCCACGTTATTTATATCCTGAGATTTTAGAGTATTCTGAAGAATATTTTTTAGCAAGGGAGGCATTGAGATTTAAATTGATCAGGTTTCAAGATTGGATTGACTATGTATCAAGGACGTCCAGATACAGACAGTGTCAAAGAAACAAAAAGTGTATTTTTTAGTACAAGGGCAGGTAAACTAAAGGTATAAACAACAGGAGCAACAGGCAGGCAGAGGTACTAATCAGTATGCGTGGGGTAAGGTATGTATATTAGTCAGGCTTAGGGTTCAGGGCAGGCAGGGGTCAGTATCCAGTCTAAAGAAAGTGGGGTAAGGTACCATAACAGCAGGCCTCAGGGTCAGGTGTCAAGAGAGGAGCGTATAATCCCAGTTATGGTGGGGGGGTAAGCGTAAGAACCAGCAGGCTTTTTAGTGGTCCAGGGCAGGCCAGGGGATCAGTAATCCAGTTGTGGGGTAACGCGTACATGTCAGCAGGCTCAGGGTCAGGGCAGGCAGGGGGCTTCAGTAATCCAGTATGGTGGGAGATCACAGGTACGAAAGCAGGCTCAGGGTCAGGGCAGGAGGTGTCCATACTCCAGTATGGTGGGGGTAAGGTATAAGACACCGCGACAGGCTCAGGGTCAGGGAGGCAGGGGCGTCAATAATCCCAGTATGATGGGGTAAGGTACAGAAAGCAAGGCTCAGGGTCAGGGACGGCAGAGGGTCAATAATTCCAGATGGTGGGGTAAAGAGTACAGAACAGCAGGCCTCAGGGTCAGGAGGCAGACACGGTCAAAAACCGGAAGGAAACTAGAAAACAGGATGCAAGAAAAGACAGGAGCAGAGGTACAACCCACGCTGGTAGGCTCTTTCACGAAACATAACAACTGGCAACAGACAACCAGTAGACACAGGTATATACAGCAGGGGAGTAATGGCAGTGGTGATGTTGTGGTTGTGATGCAGGTGCTGGAGATGGGGGTGTGAGCTGGTGGGTTTGGACAGTGGTGATGTTGTGGTTGCTTGTGACCGTCTGTATGTTGTCGTTTGTATGTGTATGTTTTGTATTGTTTAAAAAAAATTATAATCTTACAGATCTTACAAAAAGAAGAAAGTTTAATAAAGTGTCATATAAATTAAATAACTTTCATATTCATACACACCTCCTAGGTAGCCTAACAGTTAAGCGCGGCGGGCCAGTATCTGAAAGGTCGCTGGTTTGAATCCCTGAGCTGGCAAGGTGGAAAAATCTGCCGTTCTGCCCTTGAGCAAGGCAGTTAACCCCCAACAACAACTGCTGCCTGAGTGCTGATGACAGGGTTTGGTTAAATGCGGAAGACACATTTTGGTTGAATGCATTCAATTGCGCAACTAAATAGGTAACCACTTCCCTTCCCTTACAGTTCTGATTATTAGACCAGGGAGGTTTTCCAAAGCCTTGTAAACAAGGGCACCTATCGGTAGATGCGGAAAAAAATAAAAGCAGACATTTAATATCTCTTTGAGCATGGTATTATTAAATACTCTTTGGATGGTGTATCAAAACAACCAGTCACAATAAAGACAGGCGTCCTTCCTAACTCAGTTGCCGGAGAGAAAGGAAACCGCTCAGGGATTTCATCATGAGGCCAGTGGTGATTTTAAAACACTTACATAGTTTAGTGGCTGTGACGGGAGAAAACTGAGGATGGATCAACAACATTGTAGTTACTCCACAATACTAATCTAAACAACAGAGTGAAAAGGAAGCCTGTACAAAATACAAATATTCCAAAACATGCATTTCATGGTTCCAGTCCAATGTAACAGTATAACTTTAGTACGTCCCCTCGCCCCGACACGGGCGCGAACCAGGGACCCTCTGCACACATCAACAACTGACACCCACGAAGCGTCGTTACCCATCGCTCCACAAAAGCCGCGGCTTTTTTTCTCTCTCTTTTTTCTTTTTTTCTCTCATCCTTTTGTATATTATCTACCTCACTTGCTTTGGCAATGTTAACACATGTTTCCCATGCCAATAAAGCCCCTTGAATTGAATTGAATTGAATAGAAACAGATAGAGAGAGACAGATAGAGACAGAGAGAGAGAGAGAGACAGAGAGAGAGAGAGAGACAGAGAGAGAGAGAGAGAGAGAGACAGACAGAGAGAGAGACAGACAGAGACAGAGACAGAGACAGAGACAGAGACAGAGACAGAGACAGAGACAGAGAGAGAGAGAGACAGAGAGAGAGACAGACAGACAGACTAAAGTCAGACCTAGTAGAACACACCACTGAACCGGCCTGGCTAAATCTGATGATGTAATATCTAACTCCAATCCAACGGGTCAACTACTTGAAAGTGACTGACGCTTTAGTTTCATCATGTACAGTAGTGAACTACTAAACGCAGACTAATCTGCACCGACATACTGTAGTTGGACACGTAAAGAATTCAATATCACATGATGGTAGGAATCTGGAATGTGTCCCTGTCCACTTGGATGAGGTAACACAACACCATCCTAACACACCCATCAGTTAGTTGATGTGATCCCAGCCTGCATCCCAAATGGCACCCTATTCTCTATTTAGTGCACTACTTTTGKACAGGGCCCATAGGGGGAATAGGGTGCCATTTGTGAKGCATACCCTCTCCGGCGCTGCTGTTGCTAGGTGGCTCTCTCTGTATTTAACTGACGGTAACAGAAATAGCCTGCCTTCTCTTCCCAGTTCCCAGTCAGCGCAGTCATCCATCCCAGGACTCATGTTTCACTAACAGATGTCATTCCATCACACGTCATTGGTGTTAATTCCCCAACCATGAGAAACAGCAGGCGTGTAATCATAGCCATCGTTCATCGGCACCTAGAACAACAGTGGGCTAGAGCTATCCTAGTACATATGTCATGGTGTTATCACTATCCTAGTACATCTGTCATGGTGTTATCACTATCCTAGTACATCTGTCATGGTGTTATCACTATCCCTAGTACATCTGTCATGTTTGTTTATCATACTAGTACCATCTGTCATGGTGTTTACTACCACCAGCTTTCATTCGCTTTCCAGTCATCTGTCATGGTGTTATCACTATCCTAGTACATCTGTCATGGTGTTATCACTATCCTAATACATCTGTCATGGTGTTATCACTATCCTAGTAACATCTGTCATGGTGTTATCACTATCCTAGTACATCTGTCAATGGTGTTATCACTATCCCTAAGTACAGCATGTCATGGTGTTATCACTCCTCCTAGTACATCTGCCATGGTGTTATCACATCCTAGTACAGCGTCATGGTGTTTTCACATATCCTAGTACATCTGTCATGGTGTTATCACTATCCCTAGATCCATCTGTCATGGTGTTATCACTATCCTAGTCCATCTATCATGGTGTTATCACTATCCTAGTACATCTGCACATGGTGTTATCACTATCCTAGTACAGCTGTCATGTGTTATCTATCCTAGTACATCCTGCTCATGGTGTTATTCACTACTCTAGTACACTGTCATGGTGTTATCACTATCCTAGTCCATCTGTCATGGTGTTATCACTATCCTAGTACAACTGTCATGGTGTTATCACTATCCTAGTACACTGTCATGGTTGTTATCACTATCCAAGTACATCTGTCCATGGTGTTATCACTATCCTAGTCCCATACATGTCATGGTGTTATCCCTATTCCTAGTCATTCTGTCCATGGTGTTATCACTTATCCTAGTCCAGTCTGTTCAGGTGTTATCACTATCCTAGTACATCTGTCATGGTGTTATCACTATCCTAGTACATCTGTCATGGTGTTATCACTATCCTAGTCCATATGTCCTGGTGTTATCAATATCCTAGTACAGCTGTCATGGTGTTAATCAACTATCCTAGTACATCTGTCATGGTGGGTTATCACTACCCTAGTACACTGTCATGGTGTTATCACTATCCTAGTCCATTTGTCATGGTGTTATCACTATCCTAGTACCGTGTCATGGTGTTATCTACTATCCTCAGTACATGCTGTCAATGGTGTTATCCTACTATCCTAGCTACATCTGTCATGGTGTTATCACTATCCTACGTCCCTATGTCAGATGGTGTTATCACTATCCTAGTACCATCTGTCATGGTGTGTCTCACTATCCTAGTCCATCTGTCAAGTGTATCACTATCCTAGTACATCTGTCATGGGTGTTTATCACTATCCTAGTACATCTGTATGCGTTATCCTTCCTATCCATATGTCATGGTGTTATACACTATCCTAGTACATCTGTCATGGTGTTATCACTATCCTAGTCCATCTGTCAAGGTGTATCAACTATCCTAGTACATCTGTCATGGTGTTATCGACTATCCTAGTAACATCTGTCATGGTGTTATCACTTATCCTAGTCACATCGTCATGGTGTTATCACTATCCTAGTCCATCTGTCATTGGTGTTTATCTACTATCCTAGTCCATCTGTCAAGGTTGTTTATCAAC
>NW_019951405.1:0-5937 GCF_002910315.2 Salvelinus sp. IW2-2015 | reverse complement strand
AAAGGAGAGATAATCCTAGCCTATCTATCTATGAGGGAAAACCACAGAGACAAATCCTAGCCTATCTATCTATGATAGAAAACCACAGAGATAAATCCTAGCCTATCTACTCTATGAGGAAACCACAGAGATACATCCTAGCCTATCTATCTATGAGGAAAACCACAGAGATAAATCTAGCCTATCTATCTATGAGGAAAACCACAGAAGATAAATCCTAGCCTATCTATCTATGAGGAAAACCACAGAGATAAATCCTAGCCTATCTATCTATGAGGAAAACCACAAGAGACAAATCCTAGCCTATCTATCTATGAAGAAAACCACAGAGACAATCCTAGCCTATCTATCTATGAGGAAAACCACAGAGATAAATCCTAGCCTATCTATCTATGAGGAAAACCAACAGAGATAAATCCTAGCCTATCTATCTATGAAGAAAACCACAGAGATAAATCCTAGCCTATCTATCTATGAGGAAAACCACAGAGATAAATCCTAGCTATCTATCTATGAGGAAAACCACAGAGATAAATCCTGCCTATCTATCTATGAGGAAAACCACAGAGATACATCCTAGCCTATCTATCTATGAAAGAAACCACAGAGATAAAATCCTAGCCTATCTATCTATGAGGAAAACCACAGAGATAAATCCTAGCCTATCTATCTATGAAGAAAACCACAGAGATAAATCCTAGCCTATCTATCTATGAGGAAAACAGAGATAAAATCCTAGCCTATCTATCTATGAAGAAAACCACAGAGATAAATCCTAGCCTATCTATCTATGAGGAAACACAAGGATAATCCTAGCCTATCTATCTATGAGGAAAACCACAGAGGATAAATCCTAGCCTATCTATCTATGAGGAAAACAGTAACTATGAAGGAATATATGATATCTATCTAACAAGACAAAGGCCACGTCCAAAAGGGACAGTTTATGAGACTATTCACTTGGAATAAGATGGAGTGGCAAACTTAGCAGAAAACGAGTAAAGATTTAGCTGTAACTGTGATTGTGCATTTTTTTCAATGCAGTAAGTATAATCTATTCTGCTGTCAGACACATCTCTCTCTCTACTGAGAACAGATACAGTTCGAGGGAAACAGAGGCCTGCGCTTCAGGTAAATAGCCTTTCCCTCCAAGGCTTCCTCAACCGCAAAGTGATGAACGACACCTGATGTGTATGATAGTGCGAGACTAGGTCTGTTCCTACCTGGATGGGTAAAGGTAACCTACCTGCCTGAGCAGAGGGGTTTTTGTTGGTCCCCGTGCCCCCCAGTAGAGGACTGCCCTGTCCCTCCTTGTCCTTGTCCAAGGGGATCCTCTTCAGGCTGTAAGGCAGAATTGCCCCCTTGGGAGACACGTTCCCTCCAGGGGAGACACAGACCTCATCTGGCAGACAGAAAGGGAAACACTATCAGAACTACATCAAGGTTTCTATTGGCCCAAAACCAGGACAGGTGTGTGTCAAATTTCCAGGTTAAGATATATCATTTATTGTTGTTTATGTCGTTGATGACTGCAAACAGGAAGCCAGATTAGTTGGCATCCCAGGTGAAGATCTGTGGTCTATTGAAAGGCAGAAGGTGTCCAGCCTCAGGCCCCAGAATATGACTATTACACTATCACTAGATCAGCTTTAACATCCAGGGGCTAGATAGTTCTAGATCTTTAACATCCAGGAGCTAGATAGTTCTAGATCTTTAACATCCAGGGGCTAGATAGTCTAGATCTTTAACATCCAGGGGCAGATAGTTCAGATCTTTAACATCCAGGGGCTAGATAGTTCTAGATCTTTAACATCCAGGGCTAGATAGTTTTCTAGATCTTTAACATCCCAGGGGCTAGATAGTTCTAGATCTTTAACATCCAGGGGCTAGATAGTCCTAGATCTTTAACATCCAGGGGCTAGATAGTTTCTAGATCTTTAACATCCAGGGGGCTAGATAGTTCTAGATCTTTAACATCCAGGGGCTAGATAGTTCTAGATCTTTAACATCCAGGGGCTAGATAGTTCTAGATCTTTAACATCCAGGGGCTTAGATAGTTCTAGATCTTTAACATCCAGGGGCTAGATAGTTCTAGATCTTTAACATCCAGGGGCTAGATAGTTCTAGATCTTTAACATCCAGGGGCTAGATAGTTCTAGATCTTTAACATCCAGGGCTAGATAGTTTTAGATCTTTAACATCCAGGGGCTAGATAGTTCTAGATTTTTAACATCCAGGGCTAGATAGTTCTAGATCTTTTAACATCCAGGGGCTAGATAGTTCTAGATCTTTAACATCCAGGGGCTAGATAGTTCTAGATCTTTAACATCCAGGGACTAGATAGTTCTAGATCTTTAACATCCAGGGGCTAGATAGTTCTAGATCTTTAACATCCAGGGGCTAGATAGTTCTAGATCTTTAACATCCAGGGCTAGATAGTTCTAGATCTTTAAACATCCAGGGGCTAGATAGTTCTAGATCTTAACATCCAGGGGCTAGATAGTTCTAGATCTTTAACATCAGGGGCTAGATAGTTTGATCTTCAACAGATTTCACATCCAGGGGCTAGATAGGTCCCAGTATCCCCCTCGGGGCGTAAGTCCACACCAATGAACCCAGTCTATGGTCCTGGCAGGTGGTGATTCTCCATAATCTAAAGTGATAAGGCCACTGCTTGCTGCTCCTAGTGATCAGACATGGCCTCATTTATTCAGCGTTGTTGTCTCCAGTCACGTTATACTGTATCTATGCTCTGTCCTCCATTCCACAGGAATAAAACATATATATATTTTGTTATCTGATCCATATTGTATCTATGCTCCTGGCTGTTCACGATACCACAGGAATAAAACACAAATACAGTACCACAATCTGTGTTATGTAAATGCTCCATACTCTACCAACAGGGCCTAGAATTAACACACACCACCTGCCAAATGTGAGTCTATCTCACCGGCCACTGTGGCGGGTGGTTGGCTCCACAGTGCATTTGGGAATAAAAATAGTCAAGTATGATCACATTTATAGTCAACTAAATGCTGCAGTAGCTGTTTTCAAAGTATTTYSGGCCATTTTGTTTCATAGCTGGTAKATTKATTGCACAAAGTCAAAGAACTACAAATCCTATATAGCCCATTTCACCTAAGAATATCCAGTATATGTGTACATCTCAATGCCCCATATTACAGGCCTACCTGTGCTCCTGCTACTGCTGGTGCGCGGCTTCTGAAGGATGGAGGGTCGGGCAGCGAGGGCTGGCTTYGTGCCCTGAAGAGGGGGCTTAGGACTGGAACTGGAGGTAATGCGGTTCCTAGGGACCGTCTCTGGTTTGGCCTCCCCACCACGAGGGCTCTTCTCTGGGGAGCCGACGACCACCACCCCCTCTGCCTTGGAGACACCCGGAGACCTGCTCTCTGTTGGGATAGGCTGGCCCTTCACTGCTCACACACACACACACATAATCAAATCAAAATGTTATTTGTCACATGCACTGAATACAACAGGTGTAGGTAGACCTTACAGTGAAATGTTTACTTACAAGCCCTTAACCAACAACGCAGATTTAAGAAAAATAAGTGTTAAGAAAGTATTTACTAAAATAAACTGAAGTAAAAAATAAATAAATCAAATTAAAAAAAATAAGAAAAATAGATAAATAACAACTAATTAAGCAGCAACAATAAAATAACAGTAGCGAGGCTATATAGTCGGGCACACATGGCCATTCCCGGGACACACAGAAGGCAACAAGTCACACAAATGATTCACAAATGATTSACAAAACGAGTCTTCTCCTTCAGTCACTAACTGTGCTAACTTCATTACCTTCAGTCACGGTCACATGCATGAGTTCATGTCCAAGATAAGCTTCAATGTGACAGTCTAAATCAAAGGCAGTCAGGGTGAATCACTACACATCTGTGGTTCAGGAAATACAGTCTCCCACGTCATGTGATTCCCACTCTGTAAACATAAACAAGGCAGTAGAGATGAACTCACCGCTGCCACTGCTGTCTGGACTGGACGACTGGTCGTACTGGTCCTGGGGGAGACAGACAGACAACCCTGGGTTCAGTCACAGCATCTACTATAGAGCAACCTACTAATACTGTGGACGTTACTGTCTCCTAGCTACTTAGCGTCCCGGCTAGCTCTTAGAATACAATACAATAAGTGTAGTGCTGTATTTCTTTCCAGCAGCAGGTGGCGCTGTAGTGTAACAGAGTGACTGGGCTGAGGTCCAACCATACAGCCCAGCACCATGACCCCGCCAACAGATGGCACATGACAGGCCGCTTGGAGTTTGCCAAAAGCCACCTAAAGGATTCTCAGACCATGAGAAACAAGATTCTCTGGTCTGTTGAAACCAAGATTGAACTCTTTGGCCTGAATGCCAAGCGTCACGTCTGGAGGAAACCTGGCACCATCCCTACTGTGAAGCATGGTGGTGGCAGCATCATGCTGTGGGGATGTCTTTCAGTGGCAGGGACTGGGATACTAGTCAGAATCGAGGGAAAGATGAACAGAGCAAAGTACAGAGAGATCCTTGATGAAAACCTGCTGTAAATAGCTGTGCAGCTACACTCCCCATCCAACCTGACAGGGCTTGAGAGGATCTGCAGAGAAGAATGGGAGAAACTCCCCAAATACAGGTGTGCCAAGTTTGAAGCGTCATAACCAAGACGACTCGAGGCTGTAATCGTTGCCAAAGGTGCTTCAACAGATTAGGGCCTAATTCATTTAATTTCAATGGAATGATTTCCTGTTATAAATTGTAACTCAGTAAAATAGTTTAAACTGTGTTTATATTTTTGTTCAATATATAAACCAGTTCAGACAGTTACAGTAATATATTACTTTTGATTCTCCAGCACTGACGGATGTAGTTACAGTAATATATTACTTTTGATTCCCCAGTACTGACTGATGTAGTTACAGTAATATATAAATTTTGCTTCACCAGTACAGACATATGAAGTTACAGTAATATATTATTTTTGATTCACCAGAACAGACATATGTAGTTACAGTAATWWATTACTTTTGATTCACCAGTACTGACCTTATGTGATCCGAAGGTCCGTCTCTCCTGCTTGGCCTTCATCTCCGCCAGGAGTCCAGTCCCCATCACCTGCACCCCGTAGCGCCTCCCTCCCTGGGGACTACCCTTACTGTCCCCCTCTGACACCTCATCCATGGAGTCTGGGGTCCGTAGCTCCTCAGACCTGTCTGAGCTGCTGCTGCAGTCCAGGGGTTGGGTGACCTGGCTGGGATGAGTGGGCTGGGTCTTGGCCTCCTTGACCTTGGTTGGTGGTTCTGGAGCTTGGCTCTTCAGGGAGGTCTTAGGGGAGGAAGGCCCCTCGGGGACGGTGGTTACTGGAGCTGGGGTTATGGCTGGAGCTGGAGTAGACTGGTTCTTCTCTGACTTGTCTTTGTCTGAAGACTTGGAGGTGCGAGACTTGATGAGGTTGAGGAAACCTCCTTTACTCCTCTTCTTCTCCCCATCCTGGGAGTCTGAAGTCTTTAGGGAACGTCTGAGAGGCTGAGGCAGAGGAAGGAAGGGGAAGGAGAGAGGGGGGAGTGAGAGAGAGAGGGAGAGCGAAAGAGAGGAGTGAGAGACGGAGAGAGGGGGGAGTGAGATATGGAGAGAGGGGGGAGTGAGAGAGAGAGGGAGAGCGAAAGAGAGGAGTGAGAGACGGAGAGAGGGGGGAGTGAGATATGGAGGAGGGGGAGTGAGAGAGAGAGGGAGAGCGAAGAAGAGAGGAGTGAGAGACGGAGAGAGGGGGGAGTGAGATATGGAGAGAGGGGGGAGTGAGAGGGAGAGCGAAAGAGAGGAGTGAGAGACGGAGAGAGGGTGGAGTGAGAGAGAGAGGGAGAGCGAAAGAGAGGAGTGAGAGACGGAGAGAGGGTGGAGTGAGAGAGAAGAGGGAAGAGGAA
>NW_019951404.1:0-5946 GCF_002910315.2 Salvelinus sp. IW2-2015 | reverse complement strand
GAAGTGGTCCGATGAAGCGGATTCTAAGCGGCAGGACATTTTCAGTAGCACAGACTGGAATATGTTACGGGACTCATCCGATGGCATTGAGGAGTTTACCACGTCAGTCAACGGCTTCATTAATAAGTGCATAATAAGTGCAAGTTGTCCTCACAATGACCGTACGTACATATCCCAACCAGAAGCCATGGATTACAGGCAACATCCGCACTGAGCAAAAGGCTATAGCTGCCGCTTTCAAGGAGAGGGACACTAACCCGGACACTTATAACACATCCCGCTATGCCCTCCGACGAACCATCAAACAGCCAAAGTGTCAATACAGGACTAAGATCTAATCCTACTACACCGGCTCTGACGCTCGTCAGATCTGGCAGGGCTTGCAAATTATCACGGATTACAAAGAGAAACCCAGCAGCGAGATGCCCAGTGACACGAGCCTACCAGACGAGCTAAATGCCTTCTATGCTCGCTTCGAGGCAAGCAACACTGAACCATGCGTGAAAGCACCAGCTGTTCCGGAGGACTGTGTGATCACGCTCTCCATAGCCGATGTGAGTAAGACCTTTAAACAGGTTAACATTCACAAGGCCGCACGGCCAGATGGATTACTAGGACGCGTACTCAGACCATGCGCCGACCAGCTGGCCAGTGTCTTCAATGACATTTTCATCCTCTCCCTGACCCAGTATGTAACACCTACATGTTTCAAGCAGACCACCATAGTCCCTGTGCCCAAAAACGCCATGGTAAGCTGTCTAAATGACTATCGCCCCGTAGCACTCTGTAGCCATAAAATGCCTTGAGAGTCATGGCTCACATCAACACCATCATCCCAGACAACCTGGACCCACTCTAATTTGCATACCGCCGCAACAGATCCACAGATGACACAATCTCTATTGCACTCCACACTGTCCTTTCCCACTTGGACAAAAGGAACACCTACTGTATGAGAGAATGCTGTGCATTGACTACAGCTCAGCGTTCAACACCATAGTGCCCTCCAAGCTCATCATCAAGCTGGAGGCCCTGGCACTGAACACCTCCATCTGCAACTGGATCCTGGATTTCCTGACGGGATGCCCCCAGGTGTTGAGGGTAGGCAACAACACATCCGCCAAGCTGACCCTGAACACGGGGGCCCCTCAGGGGATCATGGTCCACACACACAATAACACAGTCATGAAGAGGGCCTCCCCCTCAGGAGGCTGAAAAGATTTGTCATTGGCCCTGAGATCCTCAGACAATTATACAGCTGCACCATTGAGAGAACATCTTCAGTGGCTGCATCACAACTTGGTATGGCAACTGCTTGGCATCTGACCCGAAGGCACTACGACTCAGTACATCACTGGGGCCGAGCGCTGTGCCATCCAGGACCTCTATACCAGGCGAGGAAGGAAGACCCTAAACATTTTATATGTGCAGTAGCTTATGGGGATCCTAATAAACTAAACTAAACTAATCTGTCACTTTATTCCTACCTATATATACATATCTACCTCATTAACCAGGTACCCCTGAACATTGACTCAGTACTGGTACCCCGTGTGTATAACCAAGTTATCATTGACTCAGTACTGGTACCCTGTGTATATAACCAAGTTATCATTGACTCTGTACTGGTACCCCGTGTATATAGCCAAGTTATCATTGACTCAGTACTGGTACCCTGTGTATATAGCCAAGTTATATTGACTCAGTACTGGTACCTCGTGGTATATAGCCAAGTTATCATTGCTCAGTACTGGTACCCTGTGTATATAGCCAAGTTATCATTTGACTCAGTACTGGTACCCGTGTATATAGCCAAGTTATCATTGACTCAGTACTGGTACCCTGTGTATATAGCCAAGTTAATCATTGACTCAGTACTGGGTACTCCGTGTATATAGCCAAGTTTATCATTGACTCAGTACTGGTACCCCGTGTATATACCAGTTATCATTGGACTCAGTACTGGTACCCGTTATATAAGCCAAGTTATCATTTGACTCAGGTACTGGTACTGCTTTAGTGTATATAACCAAGTTATCATTGACTCAGTCTGGTACCCCGTGTATATAACCAAGTTAATCAATTGACTAGTACTTGGTACCCTGTGTATATACCAAAGTTATCATTGACTCAGTACTGGTACCCCGTGTATATAGCCAAGTTATCA
This sequence comes from Salvelinus sp. IW2-2015, assembly GCF_002910315.2. Lineage (NCBI taxonomy): Eukaryota > Metazoa > Chordata > Actinopteri > Salmoniformes > Salmonidae > Salvelinus > Salvelinus sp. IW2-2015. The sequence continues at coordinate 3,779 of NW_019951404.1, read as the reverse complement.
TTGACTCGTACTGGTACCCTGTGTATATTAGCCAAGTTATCATTGACTCAGTACTGGTACCCCTTGTATATAGCCAAGTTATCTATTGATCAGTACTGGTACCTTGTATATTAGGCCAAGTTATCATTGACTCAGTACTGGTACCCTGTGTATATAACCAAGTTATCATTTGACTCGAGTAACTGGTACCCCTGTTATAAACCAAGTTATAATTGACTCAGTTACTGGTACCCCTTGTTATAGCCAGTATCCATTGACTCAGTACTGGTACCCCTTGTATATAGCCACGTTATATTGACTCAGTATGGTACCCCTTTGTATATAGCCAATTTATCATTGACTCAGTAGTGTACCCCCTTGTATATGCCAAGTTATCATTGACTCAGTAACTGGTACCCTTGTATATAGGCCAAGTTATCATTGACTCAGTACTGGTACCCTTGTATATAGCCAGTTATCATTGACTCAGTATGGTACCGTTGTAATATAGCCAAGTTATCATTGACTCAGTACTGGGTACCCTTGTATATAGCCAAGTTATCATTGACTCAGTACTGGTACCCCTTGTATATAGCCAAGTTATACATTGACTCAGTACAGGTACCCGTGTATATAAACAAAGTTATCATTGATTCAGTACAAGGTACCTCGTGTATATAACCAAGTTATTCATTGACTCAGTTACTGGTACATGTTGGTATAATAACCAAGTTATCATTGATTCAGTTACAGGTTACCGCTGTGTACTAGTAACCAAAGTTATCGTTACTTACTGTGTATCTGTATTACTTTTTTTTGATTTCTCTATTTTCTTTCTCTCTGCGTTGTTGGGAAGGACCCGTAAGTCAGCTTTTTCACTGTTAGTCCACACCTGTTGTTTATCAAGCATGTGACAAATAACATTTGATTTGAGGATACCTGAATAACACCTCATATACCACACTGGGGATCAGCTGTCTGCAGATCAGGTAATAACTGCAGAAACCTGAATAACACACCTGACACACACTGGGGATCAGGTAATAACTTGCAGAAACCTGAATAACACCCTGACACACACCACAACAACACGACACTATACACCACTACACACCCAACAACCACGACACCTGTCATCCACGGGGTACCATGCACGTCATGCCACCTGCACATCATAATCCTTGCTAGCGAGAACATTTAACTTCCTTCCTGTCTCTATCTACATCCCCCAAAGACCCGTTTGTGAAGGTTCAGCTGGTAACAGGGCTGAAGCTGGTAAAGACCAAGAAGACATCCTGTATGAAAGGACCATCGACCCCTTCTACAACGAGCGTTCAGCTTCAGAAGTCCCCACGAAGACCTCAGCGAAGTCAGCCTGGTATTTACAGGTACAGAGAGAGAGAGAGAGAGAGGGAGAGAGAGAGAGAGAGAGAGAGAGAGAGAGAGAGAGAGAGAGGAGAGAGAGAGAGAGAGAGAGAGAGAGAGAGAGAGAGAGAGAAGTGTGGTGGAAGGGAGGGAGAGAGAGACGAGAGGAAGAGTAATATATATTATATTGCTTTGGGCAACAGTAACAACCACCCAACAGTGACAACCACTAATTCATGCCAATAAACTTTTAATCTTTGAATGAATTTAATTGAATTGAGAGGGGGGAGGGGAGGAAGAGGGGAGAGAGAGAAAAGGGAAGTATTCATATTATTACTCTGAAAATAAATAATGACCTTTCATTTGCTCTGTAACCTCATAGTAGACTCCTACCTAGGCTCCCTACGGAGTGTAACTCTCTCCCTCTGTGGGTGTATCTACCTAGAGAATAAGAGCATGCCTTCCTGTGGTGTGTACAGGAGGATGGTGTCTCCATCTCTCCATTCCTCTCTCGTTACCCACCTCTCTCTCTATCTTCTCTCCCTGTCTCCTTTCTACCTCTCTCTCTAATCTCTCCATCTCTCTCTCTGCTCCTCTCTTTCTATCTTCTCTCTCATCTCTCTCCCTCTCTCCTTATCTCTCTCTTGTTTATCTCTCCTTTACTCTTTCCCTCTCTCTTACTCTTCTCTCTATCTCTATCCTTCTCCTCCTCTCCTCTCGCTTATCATCTCTTACTCTCTTCTCTCTCCTTACTTCTCCCTCATTTCCTACCGTCTCTCTTCTCCCATCTCTCCCCTTCACCTCTACCTCTCTCTCTTCTTCTTTCTACTCTCTCTCCATCTCTCTCTCACTCTCCTTTAAGTCTCTCTTGGTTATTCTCTCTCCTCTCGTCCTACTTCTCTCCCCTCTCTCCTAATACCTCTCTCTCATTCTCTCCCTCTTCCTGCCTTAACTTCTTCTATCTTCTCTTCTCTATGTCTCTCGCACATCTCCCTCTTCGTCTCTATCTCTTCGCTTTTCCATCTTCCCTCCCGCTTTTCCATCAACAATTAAATATGTACAAGTGTGAAGTAAAGGACTGGGGAGAATAGAGAGAAGAGGGATGGAATGGATAGAAAGCTAGAACGGAGTTGGAAAGAGAGTATGCCCAGAGGAGAGGAGGAAGGAAGGGAGATGGAAGAGAGATGGAAGAGAGAGGAAGAAGAGAGAGAGGAAAATTTCGAGATAGGAAATCGGAAACGAGATGGAGGAGATAACTGGAAGGGGAAGATGGAGGGAATAATGGTGAGGATGAGAAGGGGCGAGAGGAAGAGCGAGAGCATATCGAGTTGCGATGTAGGAGGACGTGTTAAGAGGGAAGTTAAAAGTAGAGGAGAAAGCAAATGAGAGAGGAAAAAAGAATGAGCAGACGAGGGGTCGGCGACAGTGGGAGGGAAGCAGATAGTGCAGAGGATTGTGCGATTACAGTCTATTGGAAGTAGCATGTAGGACAGAAGAATGACGCTGCAGGCGATTTATGGTATGTTTGAAGTACTCAGTATAGACATACTACTTTAACGCGAACGAACACAAAGGAAGTCGATTGCCTGTGTCAAGTAGCGAAAGGACCTGTGAAAAAAAGATAATTGGAATACGAAAGACGAAGGGTGAAGGGCTGGTGTGTGTGAATAGAGTCGCTGACAGAGAGGGAGTGTATAAGGTTATTGAGGATTGGAAGGAAGAAAGAAATGTGTAGCTCGCGGCAAGTAAGTAGAGTTGGAGGTATAGAAAAAAGAAGTGAAATGTGTTCACATAGCGGCAGAGTTAGGAATATAGAAGGTGCATGATTGTTGTTAACTAAGAGACGGGCGGGAAGCAGGTAGGTCTATTGGGACAATGGAGGTTTGATGGGTGAGGGTGATCTCTGGCACGGAAAAGAGGGAGGGAGACAAGGGAAGGAATAGAAGTAAAGGATATGACGAGTAAGTACCAAGAAGAAATGCAAAGATGTGCCGCTAAGTGGATAGAATGAGGCGGACAGGGAAGAGGAGATGAGTTAGAAGGACGCTGTTAAGTATAAGGTGGAAACAGTAAACAGTGGCTGAGGGACGTGACGATTTAGATGCGGAGGGGTGGCAGGAGGTATTGGAGAGATTGGAGTGGGAAGTACGTGAATGGTTGAGGTCGGGAGATTATTGGAGGTTGAAGTAGATGATGAGAGGGTCTCAGGCTAGGGAAGAGAAGATGAACCCGGAGGATAGGTCGAAGGTAGATTTAATGAAAATGATGAGAACAGTAATGTAATATGTGGATGAAAGATCACGTGTGTAATTTGGGGGGGTTACAAGGAAGACAGATTGGCAAGCAGGGTACTTGATATGAAGTTTATGCAGAAAAGGGGCCAGAAGCTGGATAGAATAATATAAAGGAAAGGATTAGTGATACGAAGGGTACAG
>NW_019951403.1:4394-5949 GCF_002910315.2 Salvelinus sp. IW2-2015 | reverse complement strand
AGGACAGTAACAGGAGACACTATGAGCTGAACATAACAGTATGTCAGTGGAAGAGAGGACAGTAACAGGAGACACTATGAGCTGAACATAACAGTCAATGGAAGGGCCTTTATATTTTCCATAAATGACAATATTCGTACCCTTTCACTTTTCCCACAGTTTGTTACGTGTTCTTGTTCTTCATGCAAATCATGCAAATCGTCCCACTCCTAATTGGTAGGCATTATCCTATATGCAAATCGTCCCACTCCTAATAGGTAGGCTTTATCCTATATGCAAATCATCCCACTCCTAATAGGTAGGCTTTATCCTATATGCAAATCGTCCCACTCCTAATAGGTAGGCTTTATCCTATATGCAAATCGTCCCACTCCTAATAGGTAGGCTTTATCCTATATGCAAATCNCTATATGCAAATCGTCCCACTCCTAATAGGTAGGCTTTATCCTATATGCAAATCGTCCCACTCCTAATAGGTAGGCTTTATCCTATATGCAAATCATCCAGCTCCTTAACTTCTCTGGGGCAGGCCAATAGCCAGGGAAAATACAGCGCGCCATATTCAAATAACATTATATAAAGTAGGCTTTATCCTATATGCAAATCGTCCTCCTAATAGGTAGACTTGATTATATATGCTAATTTTTCCTCCTAAAAGCTTTATCCTCTGTGTTCTTGTTTGGTAGCTGAAGTCTACGCCTCTTTGTTGGTGATTGGTCAAAGTCTACGCCTCTTTGTTGGTGATTGGTCGAAGTCTACGCCTCTTTGTTGGTGATTGGTCAACAGTATGGATTCTTCAACGAAGTTAGTGTTGTCATTCAATGACAGATGACAATTTTTTTCACTTGAAAAATACTGCACCAAACATTTTAGTTAGATGTAAAATTGCAAAAACGTCCAAATTGTACAGATTTCTTAAATGATCTCAGATGAAATCTGAATATTTTGAGGAGGTTTATGGTGTCTCAATAGGGCCAAACAGTAATATTGCCGCTTTTTAATTTTTTTTAGCAAAGTTCTTTTAAGGGGGCACAGATTTTCACTTCGTCTAGCCGAGTTCTACAGTCATGGCCAAAAGTTTTGAGAATGACACAAATATACATTTTCACAAAGTCTGCTGCCTCAGTTTGTATGATGGCAAGTTGCATATACTCCAGAATGTTATGAAGAGTGATCAGATGAATTGCAATTGATTACAAAGTCCCTCTTTTCCATGCAAATGAATCCCCCAAAAACATTTCCACTGTATTTCAGCCCTGCCACAAAAGGACCAGCTGACATCATGTCAGTGATTCTCTCATTAACACAGGTGTGAGTGTTGATGAGGAAGGCTGGGATATAACTTGTATGCCCTGATTGAGTTCGAATAAAGACCTGGCGCTTAAAAGAGGGTGGTGCTTGGAATGCATTGTTTTCTTGTCACCATGTTCGAGGAAATCGTGCGTCATATTGTTTGAAAAAAGGGTCTTCCACGTGCGAAGGATAGCTTGTGCAGTAGATTGACCCTAATTCAACATTTATTGATCATAAGACTTCAAAGAGGTTGAAGGGGAGG
>NW_019951403.1:0-3678 GCF_002910315.2 Salvelinus sp. IW2-2015 | reverse complement strand
AATTCTGACAAACTCCAAGCATTGATTATGCAAGTATGGGCTGCCATCAGTCAGGATGTGGCCCAGAAGTTAATTGACAGCATGCCAGGGCGGATTTCAGAGGTCTTGAAAAAGAAGGGTCAACACTGCAAATATTGACTCTTTGCATCAACTTCATGTAATTGTCAATAAAAGCCTTTGACACTTATGAAATGCTTATAATTATACTTCAGTATTCCATAGTAACATCTGACAAAAATATCTAAAGACACTGAAGCCGCAAACTTTGTGGAAATGAACATTTGTGTCATTCTCAAAACTTTTGACCACGACTGTACTAGGAGCAAACCTTATGGCGTCTGCATACATGGTTCGGTTTGCTCCTATCAGAACTCGCTTGGTGAAGTGAACATCTGTGCCTCATATACTCCCTTAAAAGACTTACGGTTGAAAAACAAGAACAAAAAAGAAAAAAAAAGAAAAAAGCAGTCCCTTACTGTTCGTAGACACTGCAGCAACAAATAGCCTCAAATCGTCTGAATTAATCTAAGATAAATTAAGAAATCTGTAATCAATTTAAAACATTTTGCTGAGGATATCGTATTCACCCAATTTCACATCTAAGTAAAATGTTTGGTGCAGTATTTCTCAATGAAGTGAATAAAACGTGTGGATGGAATCAATTCCTCTCTCGTTGAATAACAACAAACACTTCATTGAGGAATCCCTACTGTTGACCAACCGCAGACAAAGGCTTCAGCCACAGAACTTCGACTAGAAAAGCCGAAAACAATTCTGCCAAACAGTGTCAATTCTGTCATAATATTATGCACGGACTGTTTTGACTGGGAAGCGTAGGGCTTTAAAGCCAATTTATGCTTGATCCGAAATGTGGTCGGAGACACCACATGGATGGTGTGATGCAAATTGCGGAGCCTCTGGAGGAATGCAGAGGCCAAATTGTATTGCATCGCCGTGTGCCTCCCACATGTTGTAACAATGCGGAGAGCTCCAAATAGCTCCGCATTGACAGAAACACTAATTGACTTCTTTGACAACTTCCTTCACAACAGGTCTACGCTGCTCTGCAAAGCGCAAGAAGTTTGAATGCCCCTGACTTCTGCAGAGGCCATGTCACTGTAAATGCTGCGCATGCCTATCCTTTTGGGCGTGCAAGATCAGGTGTGCGTGCCTGTGGTCTCAATTAAATAGAGTAGGCTATATGCATGGGAGGAGAAGCACAGGGCAGTTATCTTTCAAAGGAAATGAACTTCCTAAATATGATTAGGCTATAGTTTACTACTTTGCCTGGAAATAAATATTGATCACGCATATTTCTCTCCGTCTGGAAATCGTCCCGCTCCTAAAGGCTATATGAAAAGCGTAGCTCAAGAGAAAGCGCAAGGTTCCGCTATCTCTCGCTCTCCAATTCTGCTATTTTCAAACTCCGTCTATCCTATTGGTTGATATAGCTCAGTAATACCGATAGCTTAATATAACCGGCCAAGTGAGAATAGCTGGTAATTTAACCTATTTCTAAGGTTATTTGTGCCCATTTTGATATTGCCTCAGGTGCAAAAGTCGGACAAGAAGTTGCAGGGCGGACAGGTGTGGCATGGACAGCATGCAGGTGCGCGCGGGAGCGGGATGAAGAAATATCTTCTATATTTCACTCTCTCTTTCTTTCTCTCTCTCTTTCTCTCTCTCTGTCCCCCTCTCTGTCCCTCTCTCTGTCCCCCTCTCTGTCCCTCTCTCTGTCCCCTCTCTGTCCCTCTCTCTGTCTCTCTCTCTCTTTCTCTCTGTCCCCCTCTGTCCCTCTCTGCCCCTCTCAAATACACACAAGACATTCACCCACATTGCTTCTCTTATTTTCAGCGGTTTGACAATTTGACAATGCCAGCGATGGCACGGAAACTGATCCAAAGTGATTACGCTTGGCCCGGGTGGGGTGGCATCACGCCCCGCACAGCCCTCTGTCTGTTGTTGGTGTTGTTGTTCCGACAGAGAGACTCACCGGGTGCCGTGCCTGCGGATACATCTTGCTCAGGTCCCGAATCATTAATAATAGATGTTGAAGTTCAATCCACCAACAAACAGGGGAACACGGACAGATGCGCCCCGTCTCTAGGAGCTACCCGCGGGCAGGTAGAGGGGGTGAGAGCCACTATCTCTGCAGACAACCGCGGGAAAACCTCCACACCTCCGCTGAAACAAAAAATACATTCTATTAATTAACCTGTCAAATATGATACAACTCCTCCCTCCAAGTGACAAGCGCCAGGTTTTCTCGGCTCTCTTCCATGTGTAGAAGCCCGGGTTTTCTCGGCTCTCTTCCATGTGTAGAAGATGAGCAACCAGGTAGAATGTGTTCAGATGCTGAGCTTGGATAGGCTACAATGCCGTTGGCTCTTCTCCTGTCCTAAGAATATATTTTGTTTCGATTAATGTAGCCTATTCTCTGCTTTCTTTTAGATGTATTTTCTTCACCATCACCAGGTTTCCATAACACTTTCTCTACCTTATATCCTCGAATACATCCTGTTCAGTCACGCAGCTTCATTCATTTGCAGTTTGCACTACTGCATGTCTTGGGAGGATGCTCTGGTCATTAGCGCATCCTGTCAGAACGTTATGTCCGTTAGTTTAAATCCCTTCCGTACATCCGCTCCCGCGTCAGTCCTGCTGACCTGTCTAGGTACCACCTTCCGATAACACATTTAGAAGCAACCAGTCGTAAGAACTCTATTATATATTCATAACAAGGAAAAGCGAAATCTCCTGTGTCTGGGATGTGTAGTTCCAAAATGCACAGCAGCCAGTGATGAGTACTTTAGGCTATGTAAAAAAAAAACTACAGTTTCTTGATGCGTCTCAGCGCAACTCAGACCCGAGGAGGGGTAGATGGTCACAAGGAGCCGTAGTCTTTATAAGCAGCCAATAAGATCATTGAAGAGCACAGAGCGCGTCTCATTATGTTGTCAATCAGCATCATCTTATCCAATCACCATCTAGAAGAATGAGTTTTACGTATGCTCCCCACGTGGGTAACGTAGCTTTACATCAAGATGCATCCAATGATCTCTCGATGGGCACGCCCCTCCTGTCTAACGTGTAGTGGAGGAACGAGGGGACAAGGGAAAGGTTAGTTTAGTTGTCAATCAAAATAACGTGGCGTGTGTTGCTGCCTGCCGGTGAACACATCAAGTGAATCATCTTCCGCTTTGTTCTGCTTGTCTGCGTGCTGCAGAATCACCGCTAATTACTGCTAGATGTCTGCTTAAAGACATGACTTCACCCCCTTTGACACGCACGCACGCACACACGCACGCACGCACGCACACACACACACACACACACACACAGAGAGAGAGAGAGACACCGGTGCGTAATGATGACAGAGGTGCCTGTTGTTGTGCTCCAAGTAGCCGCTGTGATAATGACTTTCTGACTGAGCAGCTGGGACCTTGCAAAATAACATAGCAGTTTTGAAACTGCAGTAAAAGTGCAGTAACTGCAGATGACTGTAGTATTTTGGACACAGTAATTGCAGAATAATTGCAGTGCTGAATGACGGCTAGTGAAGGACGGATCAGATTCATGGGTTCTTGTCCTTTATACCTGGTTATTAACATGGTAGTTAGGTAGGTACAGTGTTGTACCTGATTATTAACATGGTAGTTAGGTACAGTGTTATACCTG
>NW_019951402.1:0-5950 GCF_002910315.2 Salvelinus sp. IW2-2015 | reverse complement strand
CCTATTACAGTTCCATGATTAGTGAGGATCAGGGTAGATTTACAGGACTACTGTTCAACTCCTATTATACACTTTTCTCACCTTCCAATATTTCATGGATTGAACAATTGAATATGTCAACTTTCAGGATCAATCAAACCAATATTTTTGATTCACCAATATATTTTGTGTGTAAAGGCTCAAACCTGTTTTTTATTATTATTCATAAATAGATTCCTAACCCTAAAAAAAATATACAATCTTTATTTTATTTTACTTTTATTTAACTACCAATTGGTGCTGAATAGGAGATGAATATGTATGTATATACATGGCTTTCTGTCATTGATACATAATATTCTGAACCGATCTCTCCAGTCTGTCGAGAAAACTCAAATTGAAGGTACAGCGTATTTAAAGGGCTGTCTTTAGATAAATGTACTAAAACCCCTATTGAATGAAAACTCCACCAGAAAAACAGTTGCCAGGCAAGTGGGCGTGTTTTCAATGGTTAAATTAAATGTATTCAGAGCGCAAGCTAACCAGGCCTGCAAAATCCATTCACACCTCCATACAGTAAGTCTGAAAACCAACTACTGAGAAGTACATAGAAAAAGCGTGCGTGCATAGGAAAGGTGTACATTTTCTGAGTCTGAATCAGGCGCTAACATTTTCCTTTCACTTTGCATGCCCTAAAATCCCGTTTCAATCCCACATGACACTGGAAACCAATCACAGCCCTGCCAACTATAGCCCTGTCCAATCACAGCCTTGCCAACTATAGCCCTGTCCCTCCCCATTTCTCTGTCAATCAGACTTTGATCCGGTAATATCTCTTTACGGTCCCATATGGGTTTTACTTTCACAAAGATAAAGACACGGTGCGTTCTATTAATTCAGCAGATAGTCTGATTGATTACATCAGACCATTGAAAACCTTGTTCCTATGCAACACTGGCGTTCATAACGGTGAATTTGAAATTGTGGAAACCCTCGATCATAGGCCTACTTTTAAATGAAGACAAAACGAATATTCTACATATACTTGACTATTCTGGATATATTTTGACTGAAAATAGTCATTGGTGTCCTGTAGGCGAAATATTTCCCGAGAAAATGTAGCCTGACATTTGTGAGGAAAATAAATGTTTGAGGAAAAAAATCTGTATTACATGTCCAGCTTTTTCAGCGAATGTTAAGATTAGAAGGAATATTAAGGTGAAACTTTAACAAGATTTTCGATTCATATTTTTGTGGTTTGTACTCTTGTAGTAATGAAAATAGGTAGGCTATATTATAATTCATAATATGAAAAAATATATAGCATATATAGCATATCTATAGAAAATAGTAGTTTACATTTCTAGTTTACTACTCTCCGTATAATTATGTTATATTCATAATAAATTCCATGCAAAGATTCAACCATTTTAATGCCAACCACATTTATGTTTGGTGAAAAAAAGACCTAATTCCATTTTCACTTTGGTTTTAAAACGTGTGGATGGGTGACTGAAACGGCAAACTTGGTCTTATGCAGTGGCGTAAAGTACTTAAGTAAAAATAAGTAAATAATTACAAATTAAGTAGATTTTTTGGGGTATCTGTACTTTACTATTTATATTTTTGACTATTTTTTATTTTTACTCCACTACATTCCTAAAGAGAATGATGTATTTTTTACGCCATACTTTTTCCCTGACACCTAAAAGTATTTGTTACATTTTGAATGCTTAGCAGGACAGGAAAATGGTCTGATTCACGCACTTAAAGAGAAAATCCCTGGTCATCCCTACTGCCTTTGATCTGGCGGACTCACTAAACACAAACGCTTTGTTTGTAAATGTCTGAGTGTTGGAGTGTGCCCCTGGCTTTCCGTAAATAACAAAAACAAGACAATTGTGCCGTCTAGTTTGCTTAATATAAGGACTTTTAAATCATTTACACTTTTAATTTGACTTTGGATACTTAAGTATATTTTAGCATTTACATGTACTTTTGGTACTTAAGTATATTTAAAACCAAATACTTTTTTACTTTTAGCAAGTAGCAGTTTACTGGCTGACTTTCACTTTTATTTGAGTCATTTTCTAATAAGGTATCTTTACTTTTACTCAAGTATGAAAATTGGGTACTTTTTACACCTCTGGTCTTATGCACCCAACAAAGTCAAAAAATTGAATCAACAAAATATTTAACGTTAATTATTATTTTTGGTATAAAGATGATTTATAACACCGGATATTAGGCTACTTCTAACTCTTGACGACAGAATTTGTAGACATGTCAATCAAAATGCTGTATTTTTAATTTCTTTTTAATGGAAAGGTCTAGAATCTATCAAAAAAGATGAATGGCAATGGACAGCAGGAATGCGTAATGCTTGTTCAGAATCTAAATTACATAGGCTTTTCACTCACTGCTCGTAGTATTCCTAGGCTGCTGCTTTTTAGAAAGGTGACACATACATTTCCAAAAGGATAGGATACATTTGAGCTGCATCTTTCTCCATTGGGTTATTTGTATTGTGTTAAGTGCATTGTGATATTTTCTATTATGGAAAGAAATCATTGTGATGTCACGGATGGAAGATAAAACAAATAGTTTTATCTCATATATAGGCCTAATAAAGTATTTTTCAGCTATCGAGTGTCTGCGGGTTTTCGCTCCACCCTTGTACTTGATGGATGAATTAAGGTCACTAGTTCGTAAGGAACTGCCCTCACCTGGTTGTCTAGGTCTTAAAACAAAAACCTGCAGATACTCTGCCGTCCATGGAATAAATTTGACACCTGCTATAAAGTCCTGCCCATGCTGTGTTATACACGCAGCCCAATGCTGATCTTTTGCCCGATCTGATTGGCCAAAAGACCAATTAGTGGAAGAAGATGTGCCAATCAGAGGCCGGTTTGGGGAGGCGGGTTTGGGGAGGTTCAACGGAGTTGGGATGTCCCAAGGATCCCGTTTATACATTACCGAGGTTCAATTGCAGAGCGTTGTGAGAAAAGTTGCCAGTTTCAGGTGGAGACGTATAGCAAAGGAAGCAGAGGAGCGACTGGCACGGCACGGACGGACAAATTATAACACAAGAGGAAAAAATGATATTGTCAAGAAAGTGATAACGTAACGTTTTATTATTATTTATTTAGAAAAACTGAAACATTAGACAAACACTAGTGTTTAAAACTATCTGGATGAGATGCTGTTTCGTTTCGCCTAAAACAACTCTAATCCAGCAATCATAACTCAGAAGAATAATTTGAGTTGGTGTAAAATCTCAGGAAAAGTACACAATGGCAAAATCTAAGAACTTTGGAATCGACGCGCTGTTGGCGCACCGGGTGGACCGAGAAAGCTCCCCGGGACTGTGTTCTGAGGACAACCCATTCTCGTGCCGCCGGTCGGAGACCCCATCCCAGCGGAGGACCACCAGCGGTATCCACATTCAGACCGGAATTATGCCCAAACCGGGTCTATTGAATTTCTCTCACCAGGGACTGACTCAGCTGTCTCAGGGGGCCATCCCTGGAATGTATCCCACCCACATGTACCCCGTTGCGGTTCTGGGTGGCCAGCACACAGCCTTCGCCTATCCCAGTTTCGCCCAGCCGTACCCGGAGCACCTAAAGGCAGCAGTTATGGCTGGTTTCCCGCTAGAGCACTGGATCAGAGCTGGAATGATGATGCCAAGACTCGGTGACTATAGTGGCAAGTAGCTTTCAGGCGTCTCTTTTGTATTTCTTTTGAATATAATTGAAGTGTCTCTCTCTCTACCACTGTTCATAATAGCTATAAAAGATACTGTGTGAAAATAAAGTAGTTGTAAATAAATTATTGAAACAGAATGTTGTCTCTTGCTTATTACACCTAATTACTGTATTGGTGCTGCATAATTTCGGTATATTTTCATTGAATTATTTAGCCGTTATAATTTCGTTGAACAATACGTCGAATTTACTACATTGTAGGAGGACTCATGAAATAAATAAAATATAATAAATATTTTCATGTCTTAGATCTATTTAAAAATAATGGATTTGTAAATTATTCGTTTTAAATGCAGATATTATCTAGATTTATTTATTTTTTTACACAAAAATAAGCAGTCAAACACACAAAACAAATATGTTGTCATTGCATCTTTCAGGTGATCTTGAGTCGTTGGACCTGCAGCCTATTTACTCCTGAACCATAATCATGTCTCTTTGTCCGTAAGGATTTACCTTAGTCATAAATAACATTTTAATTAATAGGCGATAGCCAAGTGTGAGATTTAAACAATATTACAATAAAGAAACACCTGATGCAGTATGTCCACTTCATCAACAAAGTCCCGGTATTGAAATGTTCATTAATTTAATGGCATTCTGTTGAGTTTTATAGCCCTGCTAAAGCCATATCACCCTGTCCTCGGGCCAACTGTAAACCAAAGTCCAATAAAACTCATATCATCAGAAAGGACAGCTTTATAAAGATTAAAATGTTTATATCTCAACCTCATCCTCCTCCCTTACAGAAGAGCAAGAACCTGAAAAGCAAAAACGCATAAATGTGACATAAATAAACCATAGATTATTATCATTATAATTATTTTATAATAACTATTATTATTATTAGTAGTAGTTTAGCATGTGATAATAACCTCTCTCTCATGGTCTCCACTCCTCCAGCCTCTTCTCAGGCTAGTCTGATGGGGAAGTGTCGTAGGCCCAGAACAGCCTTCCAGCCTTCACCAGCCAAACAAGCTACTAAACGGAGAACAGTTCAAACTCAACAAAATAGCCTGTCCAGACTTAAACGCTTTGAGGTGGCACCTCTCTCAGCTCACAGAGACACAGTGAGCACATGATCCCGGACTGAATTTTCAATCCTTTTGTTTGTGCAATTGTGTGAAAAGTTTATTATTTTATGTGTCAGGGACCATGCACAAGAAATATTGCTTCAGATTTAGCTACATAGCTCATATCATCTGCAGTTCCCATAGAGATAACAGTCTAAAAAACCTTAGGACCCACTAAAATGAAGCTGCAGGTTGTTGACTGACATTTAATCCTGTGTAACTGTCGTGTTCAGTTCTGACTTGTGTTCCGTTCAGGTTGGACAGATCTGGTTCCAGAACAGGCGTATGAAGTGGAGAAGCGGAGCGCAGGCAAGAGCAGTGGCAATCAAGGGCCAAGTGACTCCGGACTGCCCAACCAGGGGGAAGCAGGGCAAAATACCTGGGTCTGGAGAACACCGCAAGCACTCTGGTATCCGCGCCGACGATGAAGATGAGGAGGATCTGAAGCAGGGGAAGAAGCTGACGTGTTTAATGTGATATCCGTAGTAGCTGAGTGGGTTTAGTGTTCAGCGCCCTACACACTTCCTGAGGCACCTCTACAGAAGTCAGCTATAGTTTCTCATGTTCTACTCAGACAATGAACTAGAGGACAGTGGGCCTGGCTGGAGAGAAGGGTTGGGTGGGGTTTATGGAGACGAGTGGGCCTGGCTGGACGAGAATGGTTGGGTGGCTATGAGGACACGTGGGCCTGGACTGAGAGAAGGGTTGGGTGGGCTTATGAGGACATGGGCCTGGACTGAGAGAAGGTTGGGGTGGGCTTATGAGGACAGGGCCTGTTCCTCATAACCACTATATGGGAGATAGGGTCGCATTCAGCGACGTAAAACAACTTTTCTCCACCTCACACAGGCAGGATTATATCAAACAGTCATGACTAGTATGAATGAAGGGACTGAGAATGTTTATCCAAAGTAGCCTACTACTAACTACTCACAACCATCAGCTGTGGCCCTAAGACATTCAGAATGAGTGTTATAACACCTCAGCTGTTGCCTAAGACTATCAGATAATGAGTAGGGTTATAAACCTCAACTTGGTGGCCCTAAGACATTCAGTATGAGATGTTTTAACCCTAACTGTGACCTAAGACATTCAGTAAATTGAGTGTGTTATAACACCTCAACTGATGCC
>NW_019951401.1:0-5951 GCF_002910315.2 Salvelinus sp. IW2-2015 | reverse complement strand
CAACAGGCAGGTCTCCCTCCATATTAAGGCATACACAAGATACGATACAGTGGGGCAAAAAAGTATTTAGTCAGCCACCAATTGTGCAAGTTCTCCACTTAAAAAGAATGAGAGAGGCTTGTAATTTTCATCATAGTAACACCTTCACTATGACAGACAAACAATGAGAAGAAAAAAAATCCAGAAAATCACATTGTAGGATTTTTAATGAATTGATTTTGCAAATATGGTGGAAAATAAGTATTTGGTCAATAACAAAGTTTATTCTTTCAATACTTTGTTTATATACCCTTGTTCGCAATGACAGAGGTTCAAACGTTTTCTGTAAGTCCTCACAAGGTGTTTCACACACTGTTGCTTGTATTTTGCCGCCCATTCCTCCATTGCAGATCTCCTCGAGAGCAGTGAGTTTGGGCTGTTGCTGGGCAACACGGGACTTTCAACTCGCCTCCAAAGATTTTCTATGGCGGTTTGATATCTGGAGACTGGCTAGCCACTCCAGGACCTTGAAATGCTTCTTTACGAAAGCCACTCCCCTTTCGTTGGCCCGGGCGGTGTGTGTTTGGATCAAGTTCATGCTGAAAAGACCCAGCCACGTTTCATCTTCAATGCCCTTGCTTAGGATTGAAGGAGGTTTTCACTCAAAATCTCACGCATTACATGGCCCCATTCATTCTTTTCCGTTACACGATCAGTCGTCCGTGGTGGTCCCTTTTGCAGAAAAACACCCTAAAGGCATGATGTTTCCACCCCCATGCTTCACAGTAGGGTATGTGTTCTTGGATGCAACTCAGCATTCTTTGGTCCCGCAAACACGACGAGTTGTGAGATTTTACCAAAAAAGTTATATTTTTGTTTCATACTGACATTCTCCCAATACTTCTTCCTGGATCAATCCAAATGCTCTCTAGGCAAACTTCAGACGGGCCTGCGACACTGTTACTGCCGCTTAAGCAGGGGCGACACGATTGGCACTGCAGATTTGAAGTCGCCTCGCGGCCGTAGTTGTTACTGAGTTGGTAGGCTTGTTACTTTGGTCCCAGCTCTCTGCAGGTCATTCACTAGAACCGTGATTGGTTCTGGGATTTTTACTCACCGTTTTGTGATCATTTTTGCACCTTCAACGGGTGTGAGATCTTGCGTGGAGCCCCAGATCGAGGGAGATTGATCAGCTGTCTTGTATGTCTTCCATTTCCTAATAATTGCTCCCACAGTTGATTTCTTCGAACCAAGCTGCTTACCTATTGCAGATTTTCAGTCTTCCCAGCCTGGTGCAGGTCTACAATTTTATTTCTGCGTGTCCTTGAACAGCTCTTTGTCTTCGCCATAGTGATTTTGGTGAAGTGTGACTGTTGAGTTGTGGACAGGTTCTTTTTATACTGATTAACAAGTTCAAACAGGTGCCAATTAATACAGGTACGAGTGGAGAACAGTGGAGCCTCCTTAAAGAAGAAGTACAGGTCTGTGAGAGCCAGAAGTCTTGCTTGTTTGTAGGTGACCAAATACTTAATTTTCCCACCATTAATGTGCCAAATACAATGCATTGAAAAAATCCTACCAATGTGATTTTCTGGATTTTTTTTCTTCAATTGTCTGTCATAGTTGAAGTGTACCTATTGATGGAAAATTACAAAGCCTCTCTCATCTTTTTAAGTGCGGAGAACTTGCACATTAGGTGGCTGACTAAATACTTTTTTGCCCACACTGTATACATAAGGTATAGAAGATTAACAATGGCTGTTTTTCATGAACAGTGCGAAATGGACCTTTCTATTCCTATTATCCATCCATTCTTGAGTAGTCAGAGATGTTTGCTTATCTTTTCTCCAGAGTCAGGAGGACATGGTTCTACTTCCCCGCCTCTCTTCTGGCACTGCACCCGAACTCTGACGTTCCTTCACTCCTTCTTTGTCTCTCTGTTTCACTGAATCTGAGCGCCCCTAACCAGGCTGCTACCACCCCTACCAAGAATAAATGTTAGATCAATTAGATAGATAGATAGAGAGAGGTTAGTGAAGGGCTTCCACTAACTCTCAGTGTTGTGTTACAGTAAGTGGAAAATCCCCTTAAAATAGTTTATTTATGGCGTAAAGAACAAGCCCTCCACTCCCTTCCCTCCCTCCCCACTCCTCTACTGATACTCACCCTTCTCCACGGGACTGGGAGGAGAACACAACAGGAGTGGGGAGGTTTGGCTCTGAGACAAGAATCCCACTGTTACCAGGGAACAACAACAACATTCGACCACTGTCATGTTTTAACACGTTGGAAAAGGCTAATACTGTATACAAGGTGCTATTACAAATAATGTTTTACAATTAAATGTGGCCACATTTACTATTTTATGTATAGCAAGCCATATTGTTTGTTACACTAAAAATAAACACACACTTTTTTTGAAGAAAGTCCCATTGGGGGACAGCATGGGTGGCCTGTGAGAGATGGGAGTGGGGCGGTTGTCTGAACCCCCCAGAATTCTCCCCCTCACTACTAGGCTAGCTCCTCCACTGACATCTTTAAGGGGCAGAGACAGAACACAAGAGCTCTCAAAAATCAAGTTCAATGAGGAAGTACTGTAACACAAATGATTTATATTTAGTTTGTGTAACATTAAGTCACACACAAAGTGTGTGAGGTTCAGGTTAATTGAGCAAAACGCATACAAACCAAAAGTGTTTATAAAAAATGTATTCAGAAAACTGTGATTGGCTACAAGCCAGTAAACATACAGGACCTGGGAGGAACAAACAGTGAGCTAACATTTGGTCACATTGCCCCTGTTTTATCTTCCTGAGCTTCTTTAGGATGTAGGTACAGTACACAATTATTTTGCTTTCTGACAGAACATCTTGCCATATGTCTTAAAAGCCTAAAATGCATTATCCATCACACTGCAGTATGCATTTAGAGCTCACCTGTTAGTGCTGGCAGTGTGTGATGTGTGAGCGCATCTGTGGTCTGAGGGGGTGTTCACTGTGAGCCTGTGTGGGAATAAGACACAACACTTTACCGGGCTACCGAAGCCCCAGTATATCAGTGAATATGGGTTAGGACTTCTATTCCATTGTTGTTACTTTTACTATCAATTCTGTAGAGTGTGTGTATGGGGGAACTTACCAGAACGCGAGTTAGAGTGGAGTATTTGGCCAGTATATCCGGGACCACAGCAGGGCCGTAAGGGTGCTTGTGGGGAAAGGCAGTTGGGAGGAAGTGCTGTGTTTTGGGGTAGGGAGGTGTTGGAACGAGGCGAGAGCTCGGGAACTGTATCTTCAGACGACATCTGCATCAGCGAGAAGAAAAGAGAGAGAGAGAGAGAGAGAGCAGACGAAGGAGAGAGAGAGGATGAGAGACGATAGAGAGAGAGAGAGAGAGAGAGAAGAAGTCAATGCAAGAGAAAAACCCCCTGAGACAGAGAAACAGTAAAGCGAACCCCACCCCCACCCCCAACACCAAAACAAAACACACCCTCTTCATATAGGCCAGGTTTTTCGATGACTAGCTTACATCCTCAGGTCATCTTCCTCTTCCTCTTCCTCAGCTTGACAGGACAGGTAAGGCTCCACCAGGATGGAACTCTGTTCCTCTGATGTCACAGCCGACAGTAAGGGCAGGTGTGTCCATCCGACTTCTGCAACACATGAATGATCACACTTGTTTTAGCAGAATAAACATTATCTACACATCTGCTACTGTCTGCTTAATGTTGGTGGAAACTCACGTGTCTGTTACAAATTTGTGTATTGTTGTATCAAATCAATTCACCATTTTATTTGTCACATTACTTACGTTTAACAACAGGATAGACTAACAGTGAAATAGTTACCGGGCCCTTCCCAACAATCATTAGAGAAAATGATTGCTGGTATGTCAAAAAGACCCTGCGGATTGATTTGCAGTAATTTGCGTTCCGTCAAGAGCGATTCCTTGAGCAGATGCATTTCCCATGCTGAAAGTGTAATGCCCAACAGTTAATATTAGTCCATTTCTGTTGTTGTTATTTGACATTTACAGTAAAGCAAACGTGGTTTAGCATATCAAAGTTAAGATTAGCATTCTTACCGTAGTTCACTTTTTGGTAAAAACCGCGAGTATTCTGTTCAAATCTATTCTAATTGTGTCTTCTTGCCACCTGAATTGTGGCTGTTGACAGTGTGTGTCCAGGTGTGAGAGTGTGTTGACAGTGTGTGTCAGTGTGTGAGAGTGTGACAGGCGCAGCAGTGGAAACTCTAAAGGCGAGTCTCCTCAGGTGAGTGTTAGCATGAGGAGGATGTACGCTTGCGGCTTCCACAGGAAGTCCCTAACCACATGTTAGGACACGATGCCAAAATACTGCTCTATGGTTGCTGCTACGCCCGGTTCACCTACTGCATGTGTAGTGGGCTGGCTCACTGACTGACGCACAGACGGACCAGACTAGCTACTGACAAAACGACTGACTAACTGAACTGATTTGACAGGTGGATGGAAGACATTTAACTGCTGAACAAAAAACAATTCCCATACAAGTTAACCCAAATTGGCGATGTTGATGATATCATATTAATAAAAAGAGGATGTGGCTGGGCGTGATGTCCAGGAGACATTGTGTGAGCGAACGATGTGTGGAGTTGTGGCTTTGAGGATTTGTGTCGGTGACGAGGTCAATCACAGAGTAGGCCATACCTGCCACCTGGTTGAGGCAGGTTGCACGAGGCAGGTGTCCGCAGCTGGATGCGTGTGTTCCTTGTCTCTCTCTGTACAGATCTTACACAGCTGAAAGGTACTACCCATCTCACAGTACATTCTCATTACTCGTCCTCTGTGACTTTGAACCCTGCTTCTCTGTGCTGGTTCACACAGACTTGCGTGAGGTCTGGGTTCACATCACGTCCGTCAGGGTAAAGATAGCTGCAGACAAACACAACACAGAATTACACACACATTATGTAAAACGATTACAGGCCTGTGCAAATGTTGTGTGTTAGTGTTGGTCCGCTTTTTGTTCACCTGCACCCACCCACAATTTTTAATAACCCATCAGCACTCTGTCATGGGAAAAAAAGGTTGAAAGGGGTGTATCTTGGCTATAAAAGACCTTTGTACTTTTGTCTCGCCACTCTCAACGGATCATTAGAAATGGTGAATCGTTGACAAGTCATTGCTATTGCAAAGCTCTCATTATTAAAGATTTAGTTGAAGTATAACTCTGACTTGTGTGATAAGTTTTTCTCTCCTCATTTGATAGTAAAGAAATGAACCACCACAACTCCTGTTCCCAAGTCAAAATTTTGCCTACATTTGGTGTATCATTTTACTGCAAGAAATGCTTAATTCTGCAGGAGTTAATATTAAGGCTATGTGAGAAGCTATAGACGTACTGTTAGTGTCCAGATTTTGGTTTCCATTGAACCCATCTGAACAGTAGGCTACAGTTCCTTTGACTTGCCATAGGCCTATTTGAAGTCCCCATCTTGTGACTGTCAAATTTGTATAGAGTCTCACAATCATCACACATAAATAACATAACATCACACTGCTATCATCCTCTTTTACCACTTCACAAATCTTTCCCAAACATGACTTTTATGGCCCTCCCTTTCCTTTATTTTCAACTCTTCATTTCACAGCTTTTCTCTAATTGAATTAAACTCTGGCATTGTCCTTTTTGCCTCCATGTATTGAAGTGAGCTTTTTCTGCCAGTTACCATAAGCATTTGGCGATTGGCGTGTACACTATTTAGCACTTGTACAGTTAGGCCCTAAAGCTTAGGCTTATGCTCTAAAGCCATTGCCAGAAGGCCTAATATAATTAAATTAAAACCTCATTGTTTGTGGATTTTTGAAGGTATTGTTTTCTCTTTATTCAAATCGCCCGCCACCCACCGTCCCTTCAGCCACACAATACATAATGACCCTGAACCCACCGTCCCTTCATCCACACAATACTTAATGACCCTGAACCCACCGTCCCT
>NW_019951400.1:0-5951 GCF_002910315.2 Salvelinus sp. IW2-2015 | reverse complement strand
ACACACACACACACACACACACACACACACACACACACAGGCTTTCCTGAAGTTCCCACATGTACGTGTGTATGGGAGATGTTAGTGGAAGGCAGTTGGTTGGTTAGCTGTCAGTTCCCTGGCACTGACTGGCATAGCTACTGGGCACAACAGGAGAGGGATGAGGGGTGTAGGGGGGCAGAGGAGTCTTCAGGGGTGTATGTTGTGTTGGGGGTTGGTTGTCAGGCGGGCAGCGAGCTCTGGCCTTGACTTTAAGCCAGAGAAAAGAAGAGTTGAAAGAAAACAGCAAAACAACTTAATTGCCCTGCAGTTTTCTCATGCTAATGCCCTCTCTGTTCTGTATGTGTCGTCTCTGAGGAGCAGTGGGCCCAGGCCCCAGGATGGACCCTCTGCCAGGTTCACAGCTCAACACCAGTTCACCAGTCAGTGAGTGTCTCCCCCAGCCTCACCCCGACTCTCCCCCAGCCTGCCCCACTCCCGCCCAGCCTGCCCCAGCGTAGCCTGCTCCAGGCCGGATGGACCCAGCCCAACAAAACCTCAGTTTTATTTCATCAACTGCCGTTTCCCATGGACCACTGCTCCACTAATGGACGGAGCTTTCCAACCATTTGGAGAGATATATATTTTTCACTCCCTTTTTTCTTTCTTTCTTTCTTTCTTTCTTTCTTTCTTTCTTTCTTTCTTTCTTTCTTTCTTTCTTTCTTTCTTTCTTTCTTTCTTTCTTTCTTTCTTTCTTTCTTTCTTTCCCCTCTCCCCTTCTCTCTCGTTCTCTGGCAGCATGCAGTATTCGTCATCCCCTGCCTACCTGCATGACTGACGTAACGGTCCGATAGGCCCTGTGCTCGTTCAAATGAGACCCCTAATCCAGAAAACACAGCCATGAGAAAACTAGAGTTGGGTTGAATATTATGAGAGTCACTATAAACACTATAAACATATATTCATACAGATTCATAGTACTTCATATATTCATAAATTTATATAGATTCATAGTCCTTTATATATTCATATACAGTGCCGTGCAAAAGTATTTGCCCCCTTTCTAATTTTCTATACTTTTGCATATTTTTATACTGAATGTTATCAGATCTTCAACCAAAATCTAATATTAGATAAAGGGAACCTGAGTGTCACGGCCGATGCTGGAAGAAGACCAAGATGCAGCGTGGTCAGCGTACATTTTCCTTTTTTATTTAAAATGTCYCCAACAAAACAACAAACGAAAGAAACAACCGTGAAGCTTACAGGACATTAGTGCCACAAACAAAGTTAACTACCCACCACGAAAGGAGGGAAAAATGGCTACCTAAGTATGGTTCCCAATCAGAGACAACGATAGACAGCTGTCCCTGATTGAGAACCATACCCGGCCAAAACATAGAAACACAAAATCATAGAAGTGAAGGACATAGAATGCCCACCCAAATCACACCCTGACCAAACCAAAAAGAGACATAAAAAAGGCTCTCTAAGGTCAGGGCGTGACACTGAGGGAACAAATAATACCACAATTACTTATTTATTTCATAAACAAAGCTATGCAACACCCAATGCCCCTGTGTGAAAAAGTAACTCAATAACTGGTTGTGCCGCCTTTTAACTGCAGTGACTGGATGACTGCAATCAAATGTGTCCTGTAGTTGTTGGTCAGTCTCTCATGTCACTGTGGAGGAATTTTGGCCCACTCTTCCATGCAGAACTGTAACTCAGGGACATTTGTGGGTTTTCAAGCATGAATTGCTCGTTTCAAGTCCTGCCACAACATCTTAATTGGGATTAGGTCTGGACTTGGACAAAGCCATTCCAAAACTTCAAATTTGTTGCTTTTTACCCATTTTCATGTAGACTTGATTGTGTGTCTTGCTGCATGACCCAGCTGCACTTCAGCTTCAGCTCACAGACAGGGAACCTGACAATCTCCTGTAGAATTCTGATACAGAGCAGAATTCATGGTTCCTTCCATTAAGGCAAGTTGTCCAGGTCCTGAGGCAGCAAAGAATCGCCAAACCATCACACTACCACCACCATGCTTCACCGTTGGTATGAGGTTCTTACTGTGGAATGCAGTGTTTAGTTTTCGCCAGGCATAATGGGACCCATGTCGTCCAAAAGTTATAGTTTGAAACATCTGTCCATAGAACATTCTTACAAAAGTCTTGATGATCATCCAGGTGCTTTTTGGCAAACTTGTGTCAACTTTTTGTTTCAGCAACTTTGGTGGATGCGTGAACAGGCCAGCCCAGTACACCTTATAGTGACCAGGCCAGCCCAGTACACCTTATAGTGACCAGGCCAGCCCAGTACACCTTATAGTGACCAGGCCAGCCCAGTACACCTCATAGTGACCAGGCCAGCCCAGTACACCTTACAGTGACCAGGCCAGCCCAGTACACCTTACAGTGACCCTATAGTGGCTCTGTGGTGTAAATCATTGATTCAGTACTGCATGGAAACCAGAGGCTCATCCAGATAGGAAGGATGGTTCTCTTCACTAATTTGACTAAATAATTCTAATAAAACCCCTCAAGTCACCAGCCACAACCTAACAACCAATCTCAGTCCATGTGTGTGTGTATGTGTGTGTTGTTGTAGCTGGTGGTTGTAGTGTCGTGTGTGAAGCTCATTTGTCGTGGTATGGTGTGTGCTGTGTGTGTGTCCCTATGTGTGTGTGTGAGTTTGGTGTGTGATTGTCGGCTGGTTCGTGGTGTGTTGTGTGTGTAGGTGTGTCGCCGTGAGTGTGTGTGTGAGTCAAGTCTTCAAGTGGTGTGTGTGTGTGTGTGGTGTAGTGTGTGTGTGTGTGTGTGTCATTTTCTCAGGCTGTGATGTGATGGTGTCTTGGTTGTGCCTGTGTGCGTGCCATGCTGGGTGTGTGTGTGCGTCCTAAACGTGTGTCATTTCCAGGCGGTGTGTGTGTGTTGCGCGCGTGCATGTTGTGTTGTGTGTGTGCGTGCGTACTGCGTACGGTGCTCTATTTTCCCAGCTGTGCCTGTGACAGCTCATGTGTAAACTACTGTGTTGTCCCTATTACAGATTGTTTTCTGCTATGGGGTGGTGGAAAACCCGGGCTCAGCAGCGCTGCAGCTTGAACCAATTGAATTACCTGAGTCCCTTTCAATGTAAAAACCGACAAGTTTCGATTGAAATAATTGAAGAGTGCCGGGTAAGGCTGACGCCACTAGACAATGTGTTGCAGAAGGGAGCGCGGGAGGAGAAATACACACTTCCACCAATGCTTCCGCAGGAGATCTGGCGATTTAGCTCTCAGTATTTAGAGAAACCATCGAATATCATAACCACCTCACTTCACGACACACAACCGACACCATCGAAACAAACCACACACACAAACGCCACACACCATACAACAAACATCACACACCACATCACACACACACGACAACTACACAACACACTGCACACACACACACAGCACACAACCGTAATACAACAGCACATCACTACCACACACACGCCACACGCAGGCGGATGCGGTGGGCCCTTTAGGGAACATGCAGAAGAGAGGTATATACTAGCTTCTTCGTCAATAGGAAACAGTTGTGAGCACAAATAGGGGCCTGCGTGCAGGACCACCAACCGCATGAGATCAGACAACCCCCACATCACTTAACCTTGAAAGGAGCCAAAGTTCCCCGCCATATCAGTCACATCAACACACAAGATAATGGCCATGTGTGTGGGCTGTCGTCTGGCGGGCTGTCCCAGGGCTGTTTGATGAGTGTGATGTTGTGTGTGTGTGTGTGTTGGTGTTGTACATATACACACTAAACACCAAGACTGGTACTGCGTAATGGACACAACGCCATGCACAGCACACACGCATGCAAACACTCACACCACCACCACACACACACACACACACACAACGAGCAGCACCGACACACACACACTGAACACATAAAACAACACCCATACTTACAAAAACGCACACATAAAATGTCCTCATGTAAAAGAATTTTACAGTATAGCACTTAATGTCAAACCGAGCAACAGGTTAATTGCTGAGATCAATTGCAGGAGTCTTTCACAATAATATATTAACCACAAAAACTAACTCTCTGAATGTTGTGTAACACCAAACGGTTAATCTAAGGATAAATTTTAAGAACATCCCCCTTCACGTAATGTCTGAACTTATTTCGTTGTGTCTGGTGATGCAGCAGTGCTGAGATTGACAATACAGGGAATGTGTGACTTACTCTCAAACCCCAAAGGAGCATCCTCTGTACTAGATCTTTGTCCATTGCCTGCACAAGTCTTATGGCAGTTACAGAGGATGAAGATATGGTGAAAGTTGCGTGCCACCTTGTGTGCGGATAAAAACCTTCAATCCCTGCGAATGATTATTTTCACCAAACCCCTGACCACTAGGATGGCAGGCATTGCTGAGTTTTCACAACTTTCCCAATTTGGGTAAATGTAAAGCTTGATTCCTCCCCTGAACCCTATATGACAGCCTCACACATCAAAAACAAACAGTGTTTAAAGTGTCTATTCCTTGATCCTACTCTCCAAGAACATTGCCAAACTCTGTACCCACCCTCACTCAGTCTGATCGCGAGGGGAAGCTAGGTCCTGCGCCCTTTATCTCATCCTCAACGCCTGGAACGTCCTTGCAACAACACCCGTTTCACCTGGGCACCAAATCTCCCACTTGCGAGGCACTTTCGAGACAGCTCCCAGAATACACCCACCACCCTCCACCCTACACACGGGCATGCGTCTGCACTGTTCCTGTCTCATTCAGGACTTATAATTCAATCTCCTCCTGCATGAGCTTTCCAGTAGCTCAACTGTTCTCTCTAAGTCGGAAATTGCTCGCGCATCCCCTATCTCCAATAAACCCCTCTCCCTCTCCAATTTACCCCACCAATAACTACCGCAATCCCTAAAGGCCTCCATCAAAACATATATGCCTAGCCTCCTCCCTGTCGCCCTCTAGGACAAGCTTCGTCAGGACAGCCAAAGTAGTTCACTATTAATTGGCATCGTGCTAGTACCTCCTCTCTGTCCCTCGTCTTACATAGAGGTGCCAAGACGTATCACACAAGTTCGAGTAGGATTAAAAAACATCAATAAAGATTAAACAGAGATTATAATTTAAGCATTATCAATTTTATTTTCTAAAATGACTCTATCTCCCCGGTCATCAGGAACCCAACGCTAGTACATTGAAACAGTAACGAAAAGGTGAGAATTTTTAATTTTGAAAAAAAACATTGAAATATAAAGAAGTAACCTGACTTGTGATATATTTCTATACGTCTTTTGTTTGGGTTGAAAGCCAAAAAAGACAAGGCCATTGGTTTTGCAGTCACATTGTAGTTTGAAAGAGAGTTGAAAAACTCCCGGACCCCCCACCAGTTCTAAGTAAAAAAATATTCGAAACACCTACAAACTCAACTCTCTCACTAACCCCCGACCAGTTCTAGTACATTTGAACTCAACTCTCTCCCCTGACCCCCATTCATTCTAGTACATAATCAACTCTCTGCCCTGACCCCCCACCTTACACCTGGTTTAAAAAAAAGCTGTTCATGTTATTAGTGTTCGTTTGTTTAGGTCAATCATATTTAGATACACGCTTCAAAACTAAAATCTAAACAAACATCATTCTTGAGATTCAGCGTCTTGTTACAGCTACAAGGCGAGTCAAAGGATAAGACTCATAAAACAAGACAAACAGGGTGGTCTACGACCATGAATAAGCCACAGGTGTGAACACACCACAAGATATAGGGACCCAGAGAGGAGACTGAGGAGCATAGGGTGTACATGTAGATTCATCTAGGTGCCAACACAAACTCGCTGCTCAAGCAACACACTTTCGCCAACCGCACACCACAAACAAGGAAACCTCTAGTAGCTAGTTTATTTAATGGACATACTAAATCTATGACTCCCGCATCGAACCGCACCTCCCCGTCTCCACA
>NW_019951399.1:0-5952 GCF_002910315.2 Salvelinus sp. IW2-2015 | reverse complement strand
TGTCTGACTTTACCTGTCTGTCTTTCTCTGTCTGTCTGCAATCTATTTGTTTTTCTATCGAAATGCTTCTGTCTGCCTTTACCTGTCTGTCTTCCTCTAACTGTCTGTGTGACTTTACCTGTCTGTCTTCCTCTGTCTGTCTGACTTTACCTGGCTGTCTGACTGTACATATAATTCTGCCTGTGTCGATCTCCATTCTCCAAATTATATTGAGTCAGTGACCTATCGATTTCTACTGTTTCATTTGTTTATTTTGTGCCCTCATGGCGAGCACAATGAGTCCTGTTTCCCTCTAAACAAATCAATGTAAGGTGTATAAAATGTAATGATCTGACACTGCATTTGAAAAAGCAGCATTGCATGGTACTAAAGCAGTGGCCTAGTGTTGAGTCATTCTCATTGAGTGCTCTGATGAGCAGCTCAGGGAGAGTGAGAGAGTAGAGGTGTTGCTAGCTCATAAATCTTTCAACACACTGCACAGGGAGGACCAATAAAAGTAGAGTATGTGTGCGTCCCAAATGGCACGCTATTCCCTATACAATGCACTACTTTTCAGCAGAGCCCTATGGGCCCTAGTAAAAAACAGGGCACTTTATATGGAAGAGGGTGCCATTTGGGACAGATTTAGTGTCCTTTCAGTAGGGTTTATTATGCCTGGGTGACGTTTATTGAAAATACCTGGTTGTTGATGAAGTGATCTGGATCTTAAACATGAATAGACTCAATCAGTGTCTTCATAAGCTTTTCACTTCGTGGATTAGAGGATTAGAATGATTTAGGTCAACCTGGATCTCAAAAGAACCTTGCATACTGTATAATGGTTTCCTTACAGATTAGAGTGAATTAGATTGACTTGTATCGCAAAGACACCTGCATACTGTATAATGATTTCCTTACCAGCTTATGATATGGAAAATGTATATATGGCAATATATGTATATTACTAGATGTTTTTTTATGGGCATATACGGTGGAAATATATAGAGTTGAAGTCGGAAGCTTACATGAATTTAGGTTGGAGTCATTAAAACTCGTTTTTCAACCACTCCACACATTTCTTGTTAACAAACTATAGTTTTGGCAAGTCGGTTAGGACATCTACTTTGTGCATGACATGAAGTAATTTTTCCAACAATTGTTTACAGACAGATTATTTCACTTATAATTCACTGTATCACAATTCCAGTGGGTCAGAAGTTTACATACACATACACTGTGCCTTTAAAACCTCTCTGGGATAGCGGGACGCTTGCGTCCCACCTGGCCAATAGCCAGGGAAAATGTAGAGCGCCAAATTCAAAAAGATTATATAAAATCAAACTTTCATTAAATCACACATATAAGATACCAAATTAAAGCTACACTCATTGTGAATCCAGCCAACATGTCAGATTTCAAAAAGGCTTTTCGGCGAAAGCATAAGATGCTATTATCTGATGATAGCACAATGTCAACAAAGAGAGTGTAGCATATTTCAACCATGCCGGCGCTACTCAAAACGCAGATATAAAATATAAAACATGCATTACCTTTGACGAGATTCTTTTGTTGGCACTCCAATATGTCCCATAAACATCACAAATGGTCCTTTTGTTAGATTAATTCCATCCATATATATCCAAATTGTCCATTTATTTGGCGCGGTTGATCCAGAAAAAAACTGCTTCCAATTTGCGCAAATTCACTACAAAATATCTAAAAAATTACCTCTAAACTTTGCCAAAACATTTCAAAGTACTTTTGTAATACAACTTAAGGTATTTGTATACGTTAATAATCGATCAAATTGAAGACGGGTCTATCTGTTTTCAATACAGGAGATCAACAAACAAACGCTACATTTCTTTGTCTTGCGCAACTCTCAAACAGTACACAAGATGTTACTCTACTTCCTGATGGCCTTCTTCTTCATTGCACAAATGAATAACCTCAACCTATTTCCCAAGACTGGTGACATCCAGTGGAAGCAGTAGGAACTGAGAATAGAGTGATTAGAAATCTGGCCTCCCAATGAAATCTCATTGAACAGAAAGTGACTTAAAAAAAATAATGGTTAGTCCTCAGGGTTTTGCCTGCTACATAAGTTCTGTTATACTTACAGATATGATTCAAACAGTTTTAGACACTTCAGAGTGTTTTCTATCCAAATCTACTAATAATATGCATATCTTATATTCTGGGGATGAGTAGAACGAAGTTGAAATTGGGCACGCTATTTTTCCCAAAGTGAAAACTCTGCCCCCTATCCTAGAGAAGTTTTAAACAGCTTGGAAAATTCCAGAAAATTATGTCATGGTTTTAGAAGCTTCTGATAGGCCAAATGACATAATTTATATCAATTAGAGGTGTACCTGTTGATGTATTTCAAGCCCTACCTTCAAACTCAGTGCCTCGTTGCTTGACATCATGGGAAAATAAAAAAGAAATCAGCCAATACCTCAGAAAATAAATTGTAGACCTCCACAAGGCTGGTTCATCCTTGGGAGCAATTTCCAAACGCCTGAAGATACCACGATCATCTGTACAAACAATAGTACGCAAGTATAAACACCATGGGACCATGCATCCGTCACACCGCTCAGGAAGGAGACGCGTTCTGTCTCCTAGAGATTAATGTACTTTGGTGCGAAAAGTGCAAATCAATCCCAGAACAACAGCAAAGGACCTTGTGAAGATGCTGGAGGAAACAGGTACAAAGGTATTTATATCCACAGTAAAACAAGTCCTATATCGACATAAACTGAAAGGCCGCTCAGCATGAAAGAAGCCACTGCTCCAAAACCGCCATAAAAAGCCAGACTACGGTTTGCAGCTGGGAACAAAGATCGTACATTCAGGAGAAATGTCCTCTGGTCTGATTAAACAAAAATGGCCATAATGGCCATGAAGACCATTATTATGTTTGGAAGAAAAAGGGGGAGGCTTGCAAGCCGAAGAACACCATCCCAACCGTGAAGCACGGGGGTGGCAGCATCATGTTGTGGGGGTGTTTAGCTGCAGGAGGGACTGGTGTACTTCACAAAATAGATGACATCATGAGGAGGAACATTTTGTGGATATATTGAAGCAACATCTCAAGACATCAGTCAGGAAGTTAAAGCTTGGTCGCAAATGGGTCTTCCAAATGGACCATGAACCCAAGCAATCTTCCAAAGTTGTGGCAAAATGGCTTAAGGACAACAAAGTCCAGGTATTGGAGTGGCCAACACAAAGCCCTGACCTCAATCCTATAGAAAATGTATTTTTGAGTGTATGTAAAATTCTGACCTACGAGAATTTGATGAAAGAAATAAAAGCTGAAATTAATCATTATATCTACAATTGTTCTGACATTTCACATTCTTAAAACAAAGTGGTGATCCTAACTGACCTAAGACAGGGATTTTTTACTAAGATTAAACGTCAGGAATTGTGAAAAAATGAGTTTACATTTATTTGGTTAATGTGTGTGTAATCTTCCGACTTCAACTGTATGACCATACATACTTATATACAGTGCATTCGGAAAGTTTTCAGACCCTTCCCTTTTTCCACATTTTGTTACGTTACAGCCTTTTTCTAAAATTGATTAAATTGTTATTTTTCTCATCAATCTGCACATAATAACTCATCATGACGAATCAGAAACAAGATTTTAGATTTTTTTGGCAAATGTAATACCAATAAAAATAAAAATAAATCACATTTATGTAAGTATTCAGACTCTTTACTCAGTACTTTGTTGAAGCACCTTTGGCAGAGATTACAGCCTTGAGTATTCTTGGGTATGACGCTACAAGCTTGGCACACCTGTATTTGAGGAGTTTCTCCCATTCATCTCCGCAGATCCTTTCAAGCTCTGTCAGGTTGGATGGGGAGCGTCGCTGCATAGCTATCTTCAGGTTTCTCCAGAGATGTTCGATCGGGGTGAAGTCCGGTGTCTGGCTGGGCCACTCAAGGACATTCAGAGACTTTGCCCAATAACACTCATGCTTTGACTTGGCTGTATACTTAGAGTTGTTGTCCTGTTGGAAGGTGAACCTTTGCCCCAGTCTGAGGTACTTAGCACTCTGGAGCAGGTTTTCATCAAGGATCTCTCTGGGCTTTGCTCCGTTTGTCTTTGCCTAGTCTCCCAGTCCCTGCTGCTAAAAAATACATCCCCACAGCATCATGCTGCCACCGTCATGCTTCACCGTAGGGATGGGGCCAGGTTTCCTCCAGACATGAAGCTTGGCATTCAGGCCAAAGAGTTCAATCTTGTTTTCATCAGACCAGAGAATCTTGTTTCTCATGATCTGAGAGTCCTTTAGGTGCCTTTTGGCAAACTCAAAGCAGGCTGTCATGTGCCTTTTACTGAGGAGTGGCTTCCGTCTTGCCACTCTACTATAAAGGTGTGATTGGTAGGGTGCTGTAGAGATGGTTGTCCTTCTGGTACTCTGGAGCTCTCTCAGAGTGACCATCGGGTTCTTGGTCACCTCCCTGACCAGGCCCTTCTCCCCCGATTGCTCAGTTTCGGTGGATCCAAACATCTTACATTTAAGAATGATGGAGGCCACTGTGTTCTTGGGGACCTTCAATGCAGCCAAAGTGTTTGGAACCTTCCCCAGATTTGTGCCTCTAAACAATCCTTTCTCGGAGCTCTACGGACAATTCATTTGACCTCTTGGCTTGGTTTTTGCTCTGACGTGCACTGTCAACTGTGTGACCTTATATAGACAGGTATCATGACACAAGGTGAGACCCAGATGCAGACACAGGAGGCAGATGGTTGGAGTCTTACAATGTTTATTAATCCAAAGGGGTAGGCAAGAGAATGGTCGTGGACAGAACACATGTCAAAACCAGATCATAGTCCAGGAGGTACAGAGTGGCAGAAAACTGAAGGACTAGAAAAAGGAGAATAGCAAAGGCAGGAGTACGGGGAAAAGCTGGTTGACTTGGAACATACCAAGACGAACTGGCACAGAGAGACAGGAAACACAGGGATAAATACACTGGGGAAAATCAGCGACACCTGGAGGGGGTGGAGACAATCAAAAGGACAGGTGAAACAGATCAGGGCATGAAACAGGTGTGTGTGCCTTTTCAAATCTGGTCCATACATTTAATTTACCACAGGGGGACCTCCAATCAAGTTTGTAAAATCATCTCAAGGAATGATTGATGGAAACAGGATCCACCTGAGCTAAATTTAGAGGCTTGTAGCAAAGGGTCTGAATACTTATAAAAAATAAAGTATTTCTTTTTTTTATTTTAATACATTTTCAAAATGTCGAAATCCTGTCTTGGTTGTCCATTATGGAGTAT
This sequence comes from Salvelinus sp. IW2-2015, assembly GCF_002910315.2. Taxonomy (NCBI): domain Eukaryota; kingdom Metazoa; phylum Chordata; class Actinopteri; order Salmoniformes; family Salmonidae; genus Salvelinus; species Salvelinus sp. IW2-2015. Next base: position 666 of record NW_019951399.1, on the reverse strand, counting down.
TGTGTTTAGATTGATGAGGGAAAACATTTATTTAATACATTTTAGAATAAGGCTGTAACGTAAGAAATTAAGAAAACAGTCAAGAGGTCTGAATACTTTCCGAATGCACTATACACTGGATGTACAAAGCATTATGAACTCTTTCCATGACAGACCTGATCAGGTGAATCGCGGGTGAAAGCTATGATCCCTCATTTATGTCACCTGTTAAATCCACTTCAATTGGTGTAGATGAAGTTTAAAGAAGGATTTTTAAGTCTTGAGACAATTGAGACATGGATTGTGTATGTGTGCCATTCAGAGGTGAATGGCAAAGACAAAATAGATGACGTGCCCTTTGAACGAGGTTATGTAGTACGTGCTAGGCGCACCGGTGCGAGTGTATGAAAGAACTGCAATGCGCCTGGTTTTTGTCACACTCAAAGTTTCCCGTGTGTTATCTTAATGGTCCGCATTGGCATCAACATCCAGCCGGCGAATCCTGAAAGGAATGCTGTCGACACCATTGTAGAGTCGCATGCCTGTTGATTGTGGCTGTTCTGAGGACAAAAGTGGGTGCAACCTCAATATTAAGGAGGCATTCCTAACGTTTTTGTGCACCAGAATATATCAAATAATAGCCAGTACACCTGCTTCAAACATACAGTACTCAGAGCTAATTTGCTA
>NW_019951398.1:3124-5955 GCF_002910315.2 Salvelinus sp. IW2-2015 | reverse complement strand
CGCTCTCTCCCTCCCTCTCTCCCTCTCCCTCCCTCCCTCTTGGTTTTTTGGTTTTTCTTTTACGTTTCTTTTTCTTGGTGCTATCTGTGTGGGGATGTTGGCCATAAGCGACATGCTTGCCCGAAAAGAGAGAAGGCGCAGATGGTTCTCGTAACGCCTGGGCCCACTGATGTAGGGAGAGGTGGGCCGACAGCGGTAGAGCAGCCACAAGCACCTGTTGCTGAGGAACAAGTTGTCCGTGTTGAGGGCACGGAGTTGGGGTCTGTGGCCTCAGCTGAGGAGGATCAGGAGAAGGATATGAATATCTCTATTGATAAGATAGCAGCTGGTGAAGACTCAATTTACAATCTAGACGAGTTAAATTGGTTCCTGGATCAGACTTTTGGGAAATCTGTCAAATTGGCAGATTTTTTTGGTGTTGATAAGTTTGTGAGGTCAGCTTTGATGTTACAGAAGACGGTGGGGTTAGACCAGTTGAGTGAGAAGAAGCGTTTTCGCTCGAGGAAGTTTGTTACTGCTGTCACAGCAGCAAAAGGTAGTGGGTAACGTAGTCAGGTTAAGAGAAAATGTAAATAATGATGATGATCATGCTTCATAGGGTGTATTTTTTCTCTTTGGTTTCTCTGTGGTTTCTTCTGCTTTTCCTTTCTCTTTTCTATATGGAGGTACTAAGGGGAGGTTCTCTCAATATTCATGGGGGAAGGGACAGGAATACAAGGGCTTGGGTATTAGAAGTAATAAAACAGAAAAGGCTTAATGTAGTTTTCCTACAGGATACATAGTGATGAGGAAAATGAGGTTGACTGGGGTATGTGGTGGGAGGGGCAGCATGTACTCAGTCATGGTACTAATTTCAGTGCTGGGGTGGCAATCTTGTTTTCCTCAGGCTTAGGGGCGACTGTGTTAGCTACCACAGAGATTGTCAAGGGACGGGTTTTATTGGTCAAGGTGGATGTTATGGGTTTTTTATTCGTTTTTTTGAATGTTTATGCTCCTAATGAGGGTACAGAGCGTCTTGTTGGTTTTGATAAAATAAAGGAAACCTTAAGACAGTGTGACCAAGAGGGGTGTGTGGTTTTAGGGGGGGACTGGAACTGTACAGTGGAGTTTACTGTTGATCGCACCACTGAAGAACCTCACCTGCGGTCAGCTACTTGCCTGTCTGGTCTATTGACTGAGTTTGAGCTTTCTGATGTGTGGAGAGTAAGGAATGCAAAAGTTAGGCAGTACACATGGTTAAAGGTTAATGAAGGTGGTGTCAGTGCAGCAAGGTTAGACAGGTTGTATGTATCTGATCACTACTGTAGTAGGGTTGGAAGGTTAAACAGGTTGTATGTATCTGATCACTACTGTAGTAGGATTGGAAGGTTAGACAGGTTCTATGTATCTGATCACTACTGTAGTAGGGTTGGAAGGTTAGACAGGTTGTATGTATCTGATCACTACTGTAGTAGGGTTGGAAGGTTAGACAGGTTGTTAACTGTATCTTATACGTACTGTATAGGGTTGGAAGGTTGACAGGTGTATGTATTGATCACATACTGTAGTAAGGGGTTGAAGGTTTAGACCAGGTTGTATTTATCTGATCACGTACTGTAGTAGGGTTGGAATGGGGGGGTGGGTTAGACAGGTCTGTATGTATCTGACACTACTGTAGGTAGGGTTGGAAGGGTTAGACAGGTTGTATGTTCGTGAATCAACTATGTAGCAGGTTGGAAGGTTAGACAGGTGTATGTATCTGATCATCTAACTGTAGTAGGGGATTGGAAGGGTTAGACAGGTTGTAATGTATCTGATCACTACTGTAGATGGGTTGGAAAGTGTAGAACCAGTTGTATGTATCTGATCACTACTGTATGTAGGTTGGAGAGGGTTAGACCAGGTTTGTATGCTAATCTGATGCAACACTGTACGCAGGGTTGGAAGGTTAGACAGGTTGTAAATGTATCCTGATCACTACTGTATAGGGTTGGAAGGTTACGGACAGGTTGTATTATCTAATCACTACTGGTATAAGGGTTGGAAGGTGACGAGGTTGTATTTATCTGATCACTACTGTAGTCGGGTTGGAAGGTTAGACAGGTTGTATGTAATCGTGATCACTACGTAGCAGGGTTGGATAAGGTTAGACAGTTCGTATGTATCTGACTCACTACTGTAGTAGGGCTGGAAGGTTAGACAGGTTTGGTATGTACTCTCATCACTAAACTGTAGTAGGGTTGAAGGTGAGGAACAGGTTGATGTATCTGATACTACTGTCGAGTGGTGGAAGGTTAAGCAGGTTGTATGTATCTGATCATTATCTGTAGTAGGGTTAGGAAGGTTAGACCAGGTTTGGTACGTATGTATCACTACTGGTAGTAGGTTTGGAAGTTGACAGGTGTATGTATCTGATCACTATGTAGTAAGGGTTTGGACGGTTAGACAGGTTGTCTGTTATCTGATGTAGTAGGGTTGGAAGGTTAGACCGGTTGTATTGTATCTGATCACTACTGTAGGTAGGGTTGAAGGTTAGATCAGGTTTAATGTATCTGATACTCCTTTTTGAGAGCCCTCTTTTCATCACAATCTGCTCATTGAAAAGAAGGAAAGCTGACCTCCATGGAGATATACACTGGATCCATAACCAGCAACATGCATTCTGTACATCGGATCCCTAACTGTTGGGGAGGGTGTCATTCTGTGAATGAGTCTGATCCCTCTGACACGTTGTTTCTGACGTGTCCCAGGTTGGTCAGGATGATTGACCTGATCACTTTTGGTTCTCAGCTTTGGAGACGTTTTTCCTCTTCCCAACGGTTTATATTGGGGCTAACGACAGGTTATTCGGA
>NW_019951398.1:0-2018 GCF_002910315.2 Salvelinus sp. IW2-2015 | reverse complement strand
TCCAATGAGAAATTAAAGAACAATTGAACATCCTCTAATCAGTCATTAAAAACAACCAAAATCCATTAGATTACCCAATAACCCAACAAGAACTAAATGAAAAGCTCAAATCTATAAAATCAAAGAAGGCTTGTGGTCTAGTTAATATCAGAAATGAAATGCTGAAAAACAGCACACCTGAGTTGCAAAATGCTGTGCTTAAATTGTACAACATGGTTTTAACTTCTGGCTGCTTCCCTGATGTCTGGAACCAGGGGCTCATCTCCCCTATCCACAAAAGTGGAGACAAATCAGACCCCAATAATTACAAGGGAATATACGTAAACAGCAAATTGGAAAAGGTTTTCTGTAGCATTTTGAATTCAAGAATTCAAACCTTCAAGAAAAATATGTAATAAGTAAATGTCAAATTGGCTTTCTCCCTAAACATCTAATTAATAAACACGTCCACCAAAAAAAGAGTGCAAAATCTTTGCTTGCTTTATTGACTTTAAAAAAGCATTTGATTCTATTTGGAACGAAGGGCTATTCTACAAAATTCTACAAAGTGGGCTTGGTGGTAAGGTGTATGACTTAATAAAATGTATGTACACAGAAAAGTGTGCAATAAAAAAAAAAAAACAAAGAACAGAATTCTTTTCACAATGTCGAGGTGTGAGACAAGGCTGTAATTTGAGTCCAAATCTTTTCAACATTTATATCAATGAATTAGCAGACATGTTGGACCATTCTCCAGCCCCAGGACTCACACTATTTGACACAGAGGTGAAATACCTGCTATATGCTGATGACTTGGTACTTCTATCACCAACCAAAGAAGGTCTTCAACAGATCAGTAATATTCTAGAGCAACATTGCTATAATTGGGCCCTGGCAGTACATTTACAAAAAAACGAAAATCATGATTTCCCCCCCCAAAAAACAGATCTCAGAAACACAAATATAAATTCACCCTGAACAACACCATAATTGAACACACTAAAAATTATACCTACCTTGGTCTGACCATATCTGCATCGGGAAACTTTAATATGGCAGTGAATGCACTCAAAGAAATAGCCCGCAGAGCATTGTATGCAATAAAAATGAAATTATTCAAAATCAACATCCCAATTAGAATTTGGACCAAAATATTTGACAGTGTAATCCTACCAATAGCTCTTTACGGAAGTGAGGTTTGGGGACCACTCAATAAACTGGACTTTAAAATGTGGGACAAACATCCAATTGAAGCCCTACATGCAGAATTCTGTCGGAAAATTCTACAAGTCCAGAGAAATACACCAACTAATGCATGTAGGGCAGAATAGGGCCACTTTCCAGTGGTAATGAAAATACAGAAAATATCATTACAATTTTGGCTACGTCTAGATTCAAGTCCAAATTCAAGTCTGCAATTTAAAGCACTTCAAACCCAAGAGCTGAGCCCAGAAACGAGCCCTCTCAGTCAGCTGGTGTTGGACCTAACCAACCAAGCTGACACCAGCACTGCTTCAAAAGAAAGAATTCCAATAAACAAAATCATGAACCAATCAAAGGTCTCATATTTACAACATTGGAAAACGAAACAAAATCCCAAAGCCGACTAAATTGCTATCTGACCCTAAACAGAGAATATGAATTGGCTGATCATCTCTACTTTGTCAGAGATACGAAGCAGAGACAGATCCTTACCAAGTACAGGCTGAGTGACCACCGATTGGCAATAGAAAGCGGCAGACATAAAAAGACATGGCTACCCAAAGAGGAGAGTGTATGTGGTCACTGCACGACAGGGGAGGTAGAAACAGAGATGCACTTTCTCCTTTACTGTGAGAAATATTCCTCACAAAGAGATTCATTATTCACAGAAATAACTACATTTATTCCAAATTTTAACTTATTAAACCCAGAGGAAAAATTTAAAATACTCATGGGCGAAGGAGCAATGGCTCCTCTTGCAGCCAAATATGTATTTGCCTGCCATAGCCTGAGGGACACTGAATAATAACATCTGCATAGTAAGCAGTAACTTAGTT
>NW_019951397.1:1167-7122 GCF_002910315.2 Salvelinus sp. IW2-2015 | reverse complement strand
TACAGGAGGGTAGCTCTCCAGGAACAGGGTTGGAGTTAAAACCTACAGGAGGGTAGCTCTCCAGGAACAGGGTTGGAGTTAAAACCTACAGGAGGGTAGCTCTCCAGGAACAGGGTTGGAGTGTAAACCTACAGGACGGTATCTCTCCATGAACAGGGTTGGGTTAAAACCTAGGTAGGATATAGTAGGTAAGAGTCTGAGGTGAATCTAGCTATCTCCTCTTACTGTTGTTGTCCTCTCCTCTCCTTCCTCTCCTTTATCCTTTCCTTCTCCTCCGTCCTCTCCTTCCTCTCCTCCTTCTCTCCTCTCCAGCAGGTAATTGGTGCCATGCCAGCCACTTCTCCCCCTCTGCTCCCCCTTGCCACCTGGTGGTGGTGTATGGTACTGTTGCTGCCCCCACAGCCCCAGGCCCTGACCCAGCTCCAGCCTAACCCAGAGAAGGCCTCTCCCGCTGGGCAGGCCTTCCCTCACCTCTCCCTGGATGGATCTCCCCTCAGCCACCTCCTTCTGGACTCCAGGTCTGGTCAACTGTACGTGGGGGCAGTCAACCATCTCTACCATCTCTCCCCTGACCTCCAGGTAATAATGTTTGTAAATCGCTTGTCCATAGCTCTCTATTGGCTGGTTTCCCAGACACAGATTAGCTGAGTCCTGGAACAAAACGCCTTTTCGATGGAGATTCTCCACTGAGCTTTCTTTTTGGACCAGGCTTAATCGTTGTCCGGGAAACCGCTCCTACTGTATATGTTGCCCCCCGATTCCCTATATAGTGTTCCCTATCCCTTATATAGTGTCCCTTATATAGTGTCCCCTATATAGTGTCCCCGATATAGTGTATTCCTTATATAGTGTCCCCTATATAGTGTCCCTTATATAGTGTCCCCGATATAGTGTTCCCTATCCCCTATATAGTGTCCCTTATATAGTGTCCCTTATATAGTGTCCCCGATATAGTGTCCCTTATATAGTGTCCCCTATATAGTGTCCCTTATATAGTGTCCCCGATATAGTGTATTCCTTATATAGTGTCCCCTATATAGTGTCCCTTATATANTGTCCCCTATATAGTGTCCCTTATATAGTGTCCCCTATATAGTGTTCCCTATCCCCTATATAGTGTTCCCTATCCCCTATATAGTGTTCCCTATCCCCTATGTAGTGTTCCCTATCCCCTATGTAGTGTTCCCTATCCCCTATGTAGTGTTTCCTATCCCCTATGTAGTGTTACCTTTTCCCTATATAGTCTTCCCTACCCCCTATGTAGTGTTCCCTATCCCCTATGTAGTATTCCCTATGTAGTGTTCCCTATCCCCTATGTAGTGTTCCCTATCCCCTATATAGTATTCCCTATATAGTGTTCCCTATCCCTTATATATAGTGTTCCCTATGCGCCCTGGTCAAAAGTAGTGCACTTTAAAGGGAATAGGAGCCATTTGTGACACAGCCTATAAAATACTATCTTCTCTAATGTTATCTTAAACGTATCCTAGGTGCTCTCCTCCAGTCCGACTGGCCCCAAACTGGACAGTGCCGAGTGCTTACCCCCCATCGTCCCCAAGGACTGCAGTACCGCACGCCTGACCCCCAACACTAATAAGATCCTTCTGCTAGAGGAGGGTCTGGCCTCAGCAGGGTCAGAGGTCGGGGCGAGGAGCCTGATCGTGTGTGGAACCCTGTTCCAGGGTATCTGTGAGAAGAGGAGTCTGGGTAATGTGTCCGAGGTGCTGTACCAGACCTCTAATCCGGTGGACACGCAGTACGTAGCCGCCAACGCCCCCCGCGTCTCCACCGTGGGTGTGGTCTTGAACCAAAAGGGTGTGGGGCTTATGCTGGTGGGGCGTGGCTACACCAGTAAAGGCCCCAGCGACATCCCACCAATCACAACTCGCCGTTTGTCCCCCAGCTCCTCCCCCGCCCACCAGGCCTTCTCCCAAGACGAGGAATTAGGGAAGCTGGTTGTCGGGAGCTACTCCGAGTACAACAACAACTTCATCTCCGCGCATCATCATGGCGACCACGTTTACTTCCTGTTCTCCAGGAGGGATATGTGGCACAGGAAGGAGTACCGGACTTACGTTTCACGTCTCTGCGCCGGGGACCGGAGCTTCTACTCCTACGTGGAGGTTCCGTTAGAATGTTCCGGGGGGTATAACCTCGCCCAGGGGGCTACCCTCGCCAAACACCAGGGGCGCCCGGCGCTGTTCGTTGCCATGGCGGCGGGGCAGGCGTCGACGCCCACGGCGACCGGTCGCTCGGCGCTGTGTGTTTACGAGATGTCAGAGCTGGATGCGGCGCTGCAGAGGGCCCAGGAGCTGTGTTATACAGAGGGAGGAAGAGGAAGTACGGGACATGAGGAGGCATACATAGAGTATGAGGTGTCGTCCAAGTGTCTACGCCTGCCCAAGGTAACTAGACACACACACACACACACACACACACACACACACACACACACACACACACACACACACAGCAGCTCAGTGTGTAGGCCTAGACTAATGTATAGGCCCAGTGTTTAAGCCTACGCAAGGTCAATGACGATGTGTTAGACATTTCTGATTTGTAATGAACCTGAGGGATGCATGATACACTGAATCAAGTGCTGTCAGGGTAGTGGTTGAGGCCTGCATGATACACTGAATCAAGTGCTGTCAGGGTAGTGGTTGAGGCCTGCAATGATACACTGAATCAAGTGCTGTCAGGGTAGTGGTTGAGGCCTGCATGTATATATAACATCACTAAAATGTAAAACTGCCAGTAATGTACATCGTACCAGCTCCTTCCTGGCCTCCAAAGAAAAACAAGCCTGATGCCGATAATAAAAACCTATTCTCAGCTTGAGCTTCCTTATCAAGTTCTCTACATGCACAGTGAAGCTCAGCTTGTCATCCACCCACACACCCAAATATTTATACACTTTAACTTGCTCTATAGYATGTCCAGCCAATGTAGCAATGACATGATTGGTAACATGCCTGGCATTTGAAAATACCATGCATTTTGTTTTACCCGAATTCAGAACCAGCTTTAAATCACACAGATTCTGTTGGATGATGTTAAATGCTCTTTGGGCATTTTCAAAAGCTAAAGATAAACTACTACCACTTGAATAAAGAACAGTATCATCTGCATATAAATGAACATCCGCTGTTTCAAGAAGATCCCCAATGTTGTTGATATACAAAATGAACAACAGTGGGCCTGTCACGTTCCTGACCTTATTTCCTTTGTTTAGCCTTGTTTAGTTGGTCAGGACATGAGCTGGGTGGGCATTCTATGTTATGTGTTTCTATGTTGGGTTCATTGTATTAGCCTGATATGGTTCTCAATCAGGGGCAGGTGTTTTACGTTTCCTCTGATTGAGAACCATATTAAGGTAGGCTGTTCTCACTGTTTGTTTGTGGGTGATTGTCTTCTGTGTCTGTGTTTGTTTCACCACATGGTACCGTTTCGTTTGTTCGTTTGTTCCTACCTGTTCGTGCGTTCATGTTTTATGTTCTCAAGTTCAGGTCTGTTCACGTCGTTTTGTTATTTTGTATTTTGTCAGTGTTCTGTTTTGTTGGATATCATTAAAATTCGACATCATGAACATTCACTGCACCTTGGTCCTCCTCTCTTCCACCTAAAGACGAGCGTTACAAAATAGAACCTTGCGGAACACCTGAGCACCCCTCTATGGACTCATATTTACAACCATCCGTCATTACACATGGTGTACGATTTGATAGGTAATTTATAAACCAATCTAGAGCGTGACCTGTAATTCCACAACATGTTAACCTTTGCACTAACACAGCATGGTCCACGGTGTCAAAAGCCTTCGACAAATCAATAAAGACAGACAACACAATGTAACTTCTTATCAAGAGCACAGTGGATGTCATTTAAAACCTTCAATGTTGCTGAAACAGTGCTGTGGCCAGACCTAAAAACCTGATTCCATTTCAGATGTTTTCTTGGAGGTAGGCCTTTAGCTGCCTACTAACTAAGGACCCTAGTACCTTTGACAGTACAGACCATTTTGATATGGGTCGATAGTTGTCAAGTAGCGAAGGATCTCCACCTTTCAGGAGAGACAGAGATGTATCGTAATGTTGTCTTTCTGATACAGAATACAGAGATGTAACGTTGTCTTTCTGATACAGAATACAGAGATGTAACGTATGTTTGGTCTTTCTGATACAGAATACAGAGATGTAATGTTGTTGTTTCTGATACAGAATACAGAGATGTAAGTTGTCTTATACGTAAGTGTCTTTCTGATACAGAATACAGAGATGTACGTTGTTTTTCTGATACAGAATACCAGAGATGTAGATGGTGTCTTTCTGATACAGAATACAGAGATGTAACTGTTGTCTTTCTGATACAGATACAGAGATGTAATTGTTGTCTTTCTGATACAGAATAGAGAGATGTAATGTTGTCTTTCTGATACAGAATACAGAGAGTATGTTGTCTTTCTGATACAGAATACAGAGATGTAAGTGTCTTTCTGATACAGAATACAGAGATGTAGTTGTTCTTTCTGATACAGAATCAGAAATGTATCGTAATGTTGTCTTTCTGATACAGAATACAGAGATGTAATGTTGTCTTCTGATACAGAATACAAGAGATGTAATGTTGTTCTTTCTGATCAGAATACAGAGATGTAATGTTGTCTTTCTGATACAAATACAGAGATGTAAGTTGTCTTTCTGATACAGAATACAGAGATGTAATGTGTTTTCTGATACAGAATACGAGATGTAACGTTGTCTTTCTGTACAGAATACAGAGATGTCTAACGTTGTTCTTTCTTGATACAGAATACAGAGATGTAACGTTGTCTTTCTGATACAGAATAAGAGATGTAACGTAATCGTTGTCTTTCTGATACAGAATACAGAGATGTAACGTTGTTGTCTTTCTGATCCAGAATACGAGATGTAACGTATGTTGTTTTCTGATACAGAATACAGGAATGTAACGTTGTCTTTCTGATACAGAAATACAGAGATGTAATGTTGTCTTTCTGATACAGAATACAAGAGATGTAATTGTTATCTTTCTGATCAGAATACGAGAGTATGTCTTGTCTTTCTGATACAGAACCAGAGATGTAACGTAATGTTTGTCTTTCTGATACAGAATACAAGAGATGTAACGTTGTCTTTTCTGATACAGAATACAGAGATGTAATGTTGTCTTTCTGATACAGAATACAGAGATAGTACGTTGTCTTTCTGATACAGATAAGATATGTAACGTAGTTCTTCTGATACAGATACAGAGATGTAACGTTGTCTTTCTGATACAGAATACAGAGATGTAACGTTTGTCTTTCTGATGCAGATAAGAGATGTAACGTTGTCTTTCTGATACAGAATACAGAGATGTAATGTTTGTCTTTCTGATACAGAATACAGGAGATGTAATGTTTCTTTCTGATACAGAATACAGAGATGTAATGTTGTCCTTACTGATACAGAATACAGAGATGTAACGTAATGTTGTCTTTCTGATACAGAATACAGAGATGTAACGTTGTCTTTCTGATACGAATACAGAGATGTAATGTTTTCTTTCTGATACAGAATACAGAGATGTAACGTTGTCTTTCTGATACAGAATCCAGATATGTAACGTTGTCTTTCTGATACAGAATAACAGAGATGTAACGTTGTCTTTCTGATACAGAATACAGAGAATGTAATGTTGTCTTTCTGATACAGAATGTACGAGAGATGTAACGTTTCTTTCTGATACAGAATACAGAAGATGTAATGTTGTCTTTCTGATACAGAATACAGAGATGTAATGTTGTCTGATTCATGAATACAGAATAACAGAGAGATGTAATGTTGTCTTTCTGATACAGAATACAGAGATGTAATGTTGTCTTTCTGGATACCAGGAATACAGAGATGTAACGTTTGTCTTTCTGATACAGAATACAGAGATGTAACGTTG
>NW_019951397.1:0-928 GCF_002910315.2 Salvelinus sp. IW2-2015 | reverse complement strand
ATTTCGAAGACGTTTAAAAGCCATCCAATCATCTGCCGAACCAGTCCGTCTTGCTTTAGCCCACATAGCATTTTGGTCCCTTATGATTTTAGTAAGTTTCTTAGTAAACCAAGGGTTTTCTCTGCCCTTAATCCAGAATTTTTTTAAAGGGGAATTTTACTGTGAAAATTATGCGTTAGGTCACTAAAATCCACTGTAACACAAAGCTGCCTTTTGGCACACATTTTCTGTTGAATAAAATGGCAAAATGTTGAAAAACTAGCACTATTGTGTTCTGAATATTAACTTGGCTAACAGACTGCCTGCTAACAGGGGTGGGTAAAATGAAATGCTTTTGGAAATGATTACCAAACACAGTGGCATGATAAACGTCTGCGGCTATACACACAGGATGATCGTCTGTAATCAATTAGAAGGAGTGTGACGAAATGAAGCACATTACTATGCTAATCCTGGCAGCTCTATTGATGTGTGTGTGTGCATGCGTGCATGAGCGTGTACGTCTCTTTGAAATGGCCATCGCACAAAAGTAATAGCAAGAGCCGGGTTCCATTGCTCAACTCACTTCCTCGTCATCAGTTTGACATTTGAAACACTTGAGGAGKACAAAAGACAAAACATACAGTGGGTGGATTTGGACCTGGGCTAAGCCCTTCTGCACATCAGAAACAATGAGCACAAACACCCTTTGACTATGTAATCTGCCTATTAGCCATCATATTGTTAGCATTAGCATTTCAAGGTGAAATGGTGGAATAATACGGCTCTTTAATCCGTGACCAAGACAGCCTACCGATGTGGCAGGCACCTAAGTCCATCTCTCTCTCTCCCTTTCTCTCTCACTTTCCCTCTCACTATTTTTCTCTCTCTTCCTATCAGTATCTCTCCCTTCCTCTCTCTCTATTTTTTCTCTCTCTTTCAGACTCTT
>NW_019951396.1:0-5955 GCF_002910315.2 Salvelinus sp. IW2-2015 | reverse complement strand
GGGGAAAAATCATACAAATTTCACAATGTAGAATAACGGTCCCAATTATGACCGCTAGTGCCGGGCAATGACGTTAAATCTACCGCAGTCATATACCATTGAAAGCGCCTCGGCTACGGCATGTTTGTATGTAAGGGTACACTACAGCTTTTTAAATACCGACACGAAACCTTCTCTGGAGATGGTTTCAAAGCGCTWCTGAACGGGAATTGTATTTGTAAAGGATCTGTGCTTCTGAATGGGGGCTAACATCCATCACTAGGCCACCAGAACTGTCAATCAAATAATATCGAGCTGCCTGCCTGCCTACCTACTGCCTGCGAACAGATCACTCCTAAATAAAGTACTTTAAAGTTTGTTAAATACCGTGACATTTACCGAGACATTTAGTAGAAAGAAAACAAGACTGATTAGTTGCCRTACTTGTGAGAACAAACACTCGCATCTTTCATAGCGAGCTAGCGAGGGACGGAGAGAGATGGGAGGGGGCACTGTATAGGCAGGTCAGCCACCAGGCAGACGGAGTCAGAACCGTCTTCTAGGCCTATCTATCGGCAATCAAAAGCAGTATCTCGCAATAGAATGCTGTATTTTGCGATTTCTTGTAAAGCAGGGCCTATCCTCAATGAATAGGCTAGGATATTCTACATGCAACAGACCGAAGAGAGAACTCGCATCATTAGCGAAGAGAAAGAGTAGGCGAGCCAGCTGCACCGCGATTATAATTTTGTGGGTAATAAAACATATTGTTATTCCGTTTAGGGATTTTTTTTTTACGTTAAGGATTTCGTTTAAACGTTCCTACTCACGACCTGTCTCGACTCTTGGCTTTCTTCGGCTACTAGGCTACCTCAGTTCCTTCTATCTCTCCCATTCGCTCTCGTTTCTCTCTAATGGCATTCTAGTTCCCATCCGAGGTAATGTGAGAAGGTGGTCAGGTGCTAACGGGTAATACTAACACTGCAGGGCATTGCTGAACGTGGGAGGGGGCCCATGTTGCGAGCACAGCTGTGCCTATATCATCAAAGCGTGCCTACCCTCTCGCTCCTTTCTCACAGTCCTTCCCCGTGGAATGACACTCCTGCGTGTGATCGCTTGCCTTGGCGCCTTCCAGGGGTGGGGGGTTTGGCGGGGTCAATTCCATTTGAACTCACTCAGTCTACATTTGACAACTAGGGAGATGAGTTGCAATTCGATTCACAAATTCAAATTGGGCAGCTAGTCTATCATCTTCTGTGAGGATATTTGAATTCTTGATCTTATTTAAGATGAAATTGACCTCGCACCCAACCGAGTTCACCTGGCTTTTGGCTCATCACAGTGTCATGGAGATAATGGGAGTTTTATTGACATTTAGGCTGGGCAATACTAGTCCAGTCCAATACTACACCCATCCCCTGGCCTCCATTCCATACCACTTCAGTGTTTGCAGACCTAGGTGTTAACTCTATGGTAGAATGAAATCAAAACCCATATGAAGGCTAGGTGTAGCCCACACCTTATTTCTTACAACCTATCCCTTCAGTCTGCGTACACCATAGGAGGGCTTAGGGTGGAAGGGAGCCAGTGTTACACCTTAGGGAGGAGCTAGGGGGGAAGGAAACCAGTGTTACACCGTAGGGAGGAACTAGTTGGGAATGGAACCAGTGTTACCACCTGGAGATAATGGGGCTTTAAGCGACGGCGGTGAGAGGGGGGAACAGTGATTAGGCAGCGGGCGGTTGGGAGAGGAGTAGGGGTGGAAGGAAACACAGTGGTTACACCGGTAGGGTAAGGAAACTTAGTGGGGAATGGGGGAGGACCAGTGATTCATACACCATAGGAAGGGGCGTTTAATAGGGTGGAAGTCGATAAACCAGATGCTTTACACGGCGGTTAGGGAGGAGCATGAGGGGGGAGAGGAACCAGGATTAACACCTGTGGGAGGAACGCTGGTGGGGGAAGGAACCATGTGTACACCATAGAGAGGCTTAGGGTGGAAGGGAACGCATGTTTACACCTTAGGGAGGGAGCTAGGGGGGAGAAACCCAGTTGTTGAACACCGATAGGGGAGAGAGAACTGAGGGAGAAACCAGATGTTACATTAGGAGAGCTAAGGAGGAGGGAAACCCAGTGTTACACTATAGGGGACGAAGCGCCTTTAGGGGGAGGAAACAGTGTTACACACTACGGAGTAATCGCTAGGGAGGGTGGAAGGAGACCCGTGTCCTAAACAGATGAATGTGCTACATGTAGGGAGAACGCGTAGGGGGAAGGGTGGAAACCAGTTGTCTTGTATACACGTAGGGAGAGCTGGAGATCAGGTTACATAGGGATGAGATAGGGTTAGGAAACACGCTAGGCTTACACTTATAGGAGAAGCTCTGGAGGAAGGAAACCAGTGTTACACGTAGTTGTATGGAACTTAGTTTCTGGGTGGACAAAGGGAAAAACCAAGTGTTACACTGTAGGGAGAAGCATAGGGAGGAAGGTAAACGCGGAGTGTGGACAAGCCGTACGGAGAGGAAGCTAGATGGGGGATGGGAGTAGCACCGTGTACACCATAGGGAGGAGCTAGGCGAGGGTGGAAAAGTAGGCTAAGACCAACCCAGTGATACCCGATAGAGAGGAACCCCTATAGGCGCACGGAAGGAAACCATAGGTTTGGTTACACCCAGTGGGAGGACTTGAGGGAGCCGGAGGATATTGGGAACAGACTGTGTACGACACGTATAGGGAGGAGCTGAGGATATACTGGATATGGAACCCAGACCTGTTACACGCCGTAGGGAGGAGCTAGAGACGGGAATGACGAAAGACCAGTGATTTTATCACCTGTCAGGGAGTGGAATAGTAGGGAGCGACAGAGATAACCAGTTTAGCAGACCAGTAGAGCGAGCTAGGGTAGACAGGATCTGGGGACACTCGAGAACCAGTTTTACACTGTAAGGAGTAGGGGGGAAGGAACCAGTGTTACCCTGTCCCAGGAAGGAGCACTAAGGGGGCAGCAGGGAACAGTATATTGACCACTGTAGGGATAGAGTAGGGGAAGGAAACCCAGTAGGATAGTACACTGTACGATGGAGGAGATAGCGATGTGGCCGCAAAAAGCTATGGACATGGAACCAGTGTGACGAGCCTTAGAAAGACGCTACGGCGGGGGAGAACGTGGAACCAGATGGTATACCTCCCCGTTACCAGGAACGACCCGCTAGGGGAAGAACCAGTGTGTAGCACTGTGAGGGATTTGATGCATAAGGGAGCCAATATGGGAACAGAGTGAAACCAGTGTTCCACTGTTAGGAGAGCTGAGGGTGGGAATAGAGCCGATAAACATATGGCACTATGGGAATGATACCAGTGGTGCACTACTACTACTCTAGCACAAGAGAAGCACTAGGGGGGAAGGGAACCAGTGGGTACACGTAGGAAGGAACCGCATCAGGGGGGAAGGGGAATCACATCAGTCGTTACACCTAGGGATGAGCAGGGGGGAATGGAACAGTGTTGCAACTGTCGGGTGGGAGCTTAGGGTGGGCATACGGGAACCATGGTGTGACTACGTAGGTCTGGAGCTAAAGATGTGAGAATGTGGACCAAGTGGGTTGATGTATTGTCGGCATTGTGCCGTTGTCATTAAGGAGAGTAAAGCGTCTGTCGTAGTACTCAGGTTGTCTTGGATGCTTTTTCAATAATTATCTTATTGCGGGGCGTGGGTTACTTGATGGTCGATTCCGATCTGAATTTTCAACGCCTTCGATACGCATTACCGCATGATTGGTAGGTTATTGTCCAAAATGATAAGCCCTCTGATATCCGTATTAATTATCCACACATTGTATGTATCTGCCTTTTTGAGATAAAATTTCTTCTTATTGAAAATAAGATGCTATAATTAAATATGTAATTTTGTGTGTTATATGGCACTATGGTTCATCTACCAACATGTTATGTGTCCCTTTAAAATAAATTATCTTTACCTTACTATATCAGATACAAAAAATAAAAAATTTTTTCTTTTTTTAGTAGCTCCTTTATTTTATTTAAGTTGTTTTGTGTGTGTGTTACACTTAATATATAATATTTGGTGTCGTACTATATTGCATTTCTTTCTTTCTATTGTTTTATTTTCCCTCTTGTTCGTTCTGTTTTATTATTTTTTTTTTGATAAATTGTTTTTATTGGTGCTCGTTTTATCCTTCATAATTACATTTTAATTTTTTTTTAGTGGTGTGGTGTATTTTTTTATGATTTAAATTTATAGTGACAATTTGTTACACATAACTTATTCTTGAATGTAGGACGGAGGTGAGTTGTAGAGTCTTGTGGTAATATTTAATATCATCATAAATCATTTATTTAGTCTTCAAATATAATAAAGCAATCGCTTTTTTATCACCTTTATCGCAGTTTTAAAAATGCCAAAAACAAGAGTGTTGAGAGAAGTAAAATGATTGCCCGAGAGAGTTCTGCGCCCCCTAATTAGGTCACCATGTGTAAGGAAGCGTATATGAGACGCATTATGAGTCTGGCCTTGTCATGCAACCATGATAGAGAGACGTGAGTGAGAGAGCTGGTGGTTCCAGTTTAGGCTGGAGGAGGTGTCCAATGGTTGAATGGTACCATAGCCAGTATTCCACGCACAGAGTAATTTTGCTTCAGGAGTACTGCTTGAGTTTAGCATTATAGGATGATTCAGTTAGGATCTGATTTTTCTTACCTCTCTCTACCCTAAATACCATTGAATTTTAGCACCTGTTTTTCATTCAAAACTATACCTCGTGACTATGGATGTTTCATGACTGACAGCGCAATATTTATAGTTATTGCACTAGGTACCATAACTTTGCACCGAAGTACCACCGTTTAAGAGCTTCCTCAGTCCTCCCATCTCCCCTACGCTTCCCGCCAAACCTCACACCCTTGGCGCACGAAACCACAGGAAACAAAACGAGTTCAAACCAGTCTATTACAAGAGACCACTGCCCGATCAAACATGCACTTTTAAAATGATAAAACTTGGTTATAAGCTAAGACCCATCAGACGCTCATAGCAATCCAGAAGGTGCGAGGGCGATTGGGACAAGTAATTAGGTGTCAGCAGGAGACTAGACACAATCTACGTCTCAAGTCTCAGAGCGCAGCTGAAGACATTGTTTTGATAGAATCTGAGGTCTATTAGCCGACGACCATCGCTCTGTCACTTCGTCCAGTTATTCCAACCTCGAAGCTCGCGACGTCATGCCCAAGTCTAATATCTAACATCGACATGTGACAGATAGCCATATGAACCTATCTCGTGGAGTATGATAGGCTGGAATTCCTATTTAATATAACCCTAGCCTAGACAAATATAACTGCAATCGAACAATGCTATTTTTGAATGAATGCTTACTGAAGCCTGCTGTTGACCTACCATGCTCTCAGTGCAGAACCTGACTCTATCAAATCCTAGAACTAAGTATATAGACATAATAACAAAGCATGAGAATACGAATGCCTTAGTCAGTATAAAGTGACTGTCATGCGATTATCCTCGGAAAACTATAATCTCGAACAAAACGTTAATTCTTTCATAAATATGGAACATCGGTTCGGGATATTTCTTGATCAACCGGGTTTCGGCGTCTATCCATTAACGTCAAATATTCCCCTTGTATAATTAGCACTAACCTTAGTGCTATGTCTCATAATACAGTAAAAATTTCTATGCAAATTAGTTTTCCTAAGCAGCGGACCACAAACTGAGATCTAGCACCCTGAAATAAGCATTCAATTTCTCCGGGATATATTGCACTACTAAACCATTCGGATTCTTTTTAGACCTATAATGACTTGCAGTGTTTAAAAACTAATATACTTCTGTAATTGATTTTTAAAGACACTAATGTTTTCATGCGTGTGTATCACGTGTGGCCTTGAGAAAGAACGGAACGTAGTCCCTTTTTTCTGACTATATTGCTCCATGAGCATCAG
>NW_019951395.1:0-5957 GCF_002910315.2 Salvelinus sp. IW2-2015 | reverse complement strand
TCATACATGTGGTCTAGAGAAGGTGAGAAAATAACATGAAATGGCAATACACTCTTTACCATCTCTGCATCGAAGTTCAACTCAAATGTACCCGTATGAAGCTATAGTAGATGTAAGGTACTGCCGACTTTTATTTTTTATGCGTTATGTTGGGCACAATTTCTTCTGGTGAGGTTACATGGTCAGGATAAATCCAGTCTCGATAGTTATAAGTAGAAGAATCTGTGCTGATGCTCTGCCCCATTTTGTCCAGTGTGATGGGTAGAGTTCACCATTCTATCAACAAGACAGAGGGCTGCCAAGTCTACTGAGTAAGGCGTGCTGGACTGTGAGATTATCAGCGCCAAGAGCTCTGAATGAACATCCTGGTACCCAGGCAGACGACGACTATGTGAGTGTGTATGAAAGTGTGGTGGAGTGCTTGCATTTCAGACTGTGTGTTGAGAGAGAGATGAGTGTAAGTATGAGACGAGTGAGAGTGTGGCTAAGTGTGGTTTTTGTTTTAACCATTGTGTTGTTTAACAGAGGGAGTTCCCAGTTCTGAGCAGTTCAAGACGGTTTGGGACGGGTCCAAACTGGTGACGAACCCACAGAGATCGCTGGCTGATCATGATACTTTCTCGTCTCATCATCTCTCTCACACCCCCACTTATTTCTCTTCCTCTCCTCCCTTTTCCCTCTACGTCAAAGATTTCAAACACCCATATAGGCTGGCTATTACAAGTAATAAAAGGACAAGCCAGACACTGTAACTGACTAGCTAGTAGTACTGTGGTTGATTGTAGCCTGGTTGTATCCATAAGATGACTTGTTATTGTTATTTTTTCTCAGCACTTTGAAATGGTAGATTGTATGGAACTGTTTGTTCAGCTTATTGGTCGCCAAGCACTCATCCACAAAACTACTGTACTATCATCAGAATTATGGTAGGTCTATATTAAACACGCAGGTAGTATTTGTCGGTTTCGTCATGTGTAGAACTAGTTTAAACTTGCAAACTAGTTAAAAAGTTGCATTCAAAATTTGGAATAAAGAGGAAGTGTAGCCATTATGTTAAATCTGCTGGTGCAAAATAAGGTATTCCTTAAACTAAGATCACACTACATGTGTGTGCCATAGCAATAAAATCATGTGTACATATGGGTACAATATAATTACATATTTTCAAATTTAAAAGCAGAAATGCAACCCTGATAAACGAAAACTGTATTAAGATGCATTATGGAGGTGCATTTGATTGGAGAGAACCTTCAGATTCAGTCTCCTTTGGATTGTCATGTTGTTTGTGCACTGTTGTGGTGATTTTATTGGATTGAGGAAAAGTATTGAGAAATGAGGTCAAGCGTTGACTTTGGATTTGTATGAGAAGAAGGATGAAGAGAATGTCCCACGGATGAATTGAACAAGCCAGTTGGAGTAATGTTCCACAGGATGTCTCTAGCATACACTGTTTTGGTTTGCTGTATACTCTACTATATACTCAACTATTCACATCTAGCTGTCGACTCAACGGTTGTATCATGTTTATATTGCATGATAGAGTTGTAAATGTATTTTTTATACTACACTGAACAAAAACATAAAATGCAACATGAAACTATTTCAGTTCATATAAGGAAATCAGTCAATTGAAATAAATGCATTAGGCCTAACTAACTGATCGGGAATACAGATATGCATATGTTGGTCAGATACCTTTAAAAAAAAAAGTAGGGATGTGGATCAGAAACCAGTCAGTATCTGGTGTGACCACCTCATGCAGCGCGACACATCTCTTCGCGTAGAAGTTGAACAGGCTGTTGATTATGACTGTGAAATTGCTGGATATTGTGGGAACTGGAACACGCTGCCGTAGATGTCGATCCAGAGCATCACACACAGCTCAATGGGTGGACATGTCTGGTGAGTAATGGCAGGCAATGGAGAACTGCGGACATTTCTAAGCTTACCAGGAATTGTGTACGGATCCTGGCGATATGGGGCCGTGCATTATCATGCTGAAACATGAGGTGATGGCGGCGGATGAATGGCATGACAATGGGCCTCAGGATCTCGTCACGGTATCTCTGCGCATTCAAATTGCCATCGATAAAATGAAATCTGTTCATTGTCCGTAGCTTATGCCTGTCTGTATCATAACCCACACACCACCATGGGGCACTCTGTTCACAACGTTGACATCAGCAAATCGCTCGCCCCACACGACACCATTCACGTGGCCTGCGGTTGCGAGGCCGGTTGGACGTACTGCCAAATTCTCTAAAATAACGTTGGAGGCAGCTTATGGTAGAGAAATGAACATTCAATTATCTGGCAACAGCTCTGGTGTACATTCCTGCAGTGAGCATGCCAATTGCACACTCCTCAACTTTTTTTTTTTACATCTGTGGCTTTGTGTTATGTGACAAAACTGCAAATTTTAGTGGCCTTTCACTGTCCCCTGCACAAGGTGCACTTGTGTAATGATCATATCATGCTGTTTAATCAGATTCTTGATATGCCACACCTGTCAGATGGATGTATTATTTTGGCAAAGGAGAAATGCTCACTAACAGGGATGTAAACCAATTTGTGCACAACATTTGAGAGAAATAAGCTTTTGTGCTTATGGGGCGTTTCTGGGATCTTTTATTTCAGCTCATGAAACATGGGACCAACACTTTACATGTTGCATTTATATTTTTGTTCAGTGTATATTGCATTGATAGCAGACTAGATGTCAGTATTACTCAAGCAAATGTAATTGTCATAGTGAAATGGAAGGTAAAAAATGTAAAGGATAACAATAGCGAGAGTTTAATTGCATTTGATATCTAGTTTGTAAGATATAACTTGCTTATCTCTTGTTCATGTGCCTAACCCAAATATATATGTTTATAGCATCACCACTAATAGATTGTTCTAATATTACCAGCTCTGTATTTGTAAGCCTTAATATGCGTAGATACAAATCAACATAGAGAGAAATGTTTGTTGTCATGTTCAATGCGCACTGAAGTCTTGTCTATTTCCCTGTTAGTCGGAATACCCTACTGTAAACTTCAAAATTATGTTTTCATTTCTTTAATGCATTTTGTATTGGTGCACAAATGCATTCAGTAGCACCAGAGAGGAAATACACAAGTAGTGCTTGTCACATGTTCTAATTCATACCCAGCAGTGAATTTAGTGTATGTAAATGTCTATCGTTTTTCAAAATGAAATCTAAACTTTAATGCTTGTGTGACGTGTTTTGATATTGGTTTGGACTTGATCATCAATTTTTTTTGTGGTACATTTTATTCAGTGCCATAAATATGGAAAAGAGCAATAATGTTCAGAGAATTTAAACTGGAAACATAATAAATGTTCTAGTGGAGACCATGATAGCTCAAACAACAAGTGATTACATTCCAGTCATTAGGAACCTAAACCTACAACACACAAAACAACATCTAAAATGTTCATCATTTCATTCATCTGTTTGCACTAGCATACATTCAAATACATGCATATACATTGTTAGTGTTTGCTAACTGTGTTTCCCTGAGAGCATCTCCTCCCTCTTCCTGCAGGGTTTTATCAGCACCACATCTACTGTCTCTACCACTATCAAATACCTTAGTCTGGTCCTTTAGTGGGCTCCTTGATAACAAAGCACAGTGAGCAATCACCCCGAGGCCCTCCGAGTCCTGAGTGGACAGCATGGCAAGAGTGTCTCCTTCAACGGTTGTTCTGGAATATGTTTCATGGGCTGTTCTAAAACATGCTTCCATGGTGGTGGACTACTTGGTCCTGTTGATCGATGAGTGTGAACAGGGCTGAGAGGAGGAGACGTCTTGCTTGGGAAAGACATTGATGGTGACGAGACGTTCCCTTTTCTTTCTCCCTCCTGTGACATCAGAGATGGTACAGGCCTTCGCTGGGTGGAGGTTCTATCCTGTAGACCCTGCTAAGCCCTGAATCCCCCCTCCCTCTGCATGCTCTCTGGGAAAGCAGTGCCTGAATCACTGGCCTGCCCCACTCCAACAAGGGGTTCCTGGTTTTGTCAGAACACACTACAATTCAGAATCTGGCTCAGTTAGATCTTGACTATACTGTGGGCTGCTACAGGCACTTAAAGGGTCCTCCTGACTGAAGGTTCCCAGAGAGCCTTCTCTTTTTGTCTGGTTCCATCATCTCCTCAGATTGATGGTCCATGTTTAGATGGGGCATATGGGCCTTCTAATATGCTCTTCTCCTGAAGCTCTGCCTGTCCCACTGACAGCCTGCTCCCTTAGGGCTCTTCTGTAGGGTGGTGGGTTGGGCTCCTTTACTCTGTGCCCGACTCTGAACCCACTGCACGTTTCCATTTGGTCCCACTCCCAATGTTAACATGTCTGGGGGAAGTTGAGGCACATCTGGTGGAAGTGGAAGGTGTGGGGTCCAATGGATCCATACATGGTTCTGTAGGCGGTATCCCCTTTCCCAGAGTACAAAGAAACTTGCCGTGACCCTGTGCAACACCCTGTCGTTCTCTGCAAACATCAAAGCAGTGACTCGCTCCTGCAGGTTCATGCTCTACAACATCGGTAGTGTACGACCCTACCTCACAGGAAGCGGCGCAGGTCCTAATCCTTGTCATCTCCCGTCTGGACTACTGCAACTCGCTGTTGGCTGGGCTCCCCACTTTTGCAATCAAACCCCTGCAACTTATCCATAACGCTGCTACCTACCTGGCGTTCAACCTTCCCAAATTCTACGATGGCACCCGGCCCCTATGCATACTCCACTGGCTTCCGGTCGAAGCTCGCATCCACTACAAGACCATGGTACTTGCCTACTGATCAGACAGGGGAACTGCCCCTCCCTACCTTCAGGCTCTGCTCAAACCCTTCACCCCAACGCAAGCACTCCGTTCTGCCATCTCTGGTCTCTTGGCCCTCCCACCTCTACGGGAGGGCAGCTCCCACTCTGCCTAGTCCCAGCTCTTCCCTGTCCTGGCACCCGATGGTGGAACAAGCTTTCCCCTGAAGCCCATCTTTCGGAAAACATCTGAAACCCTACCTCTTCAAAGAGTATGTTAAATAATTCCGCAGCACCTGGATAAGAGCTTCTGCTAAATGTCAAATATAAAAATGAGACGCAGGTGCCTTTTGGTCCACTGTTAGAGAGAGTGACATGGGGAGCCTTTTAAAACATTATAGGCATTTTACACTAACAATACATGAATTACTATAATAACAATTGATGACAATCAATTTCCTGAAGTATAGCCTAATAACGAAGCAACACTTCCTCTGCAGCTGAGATGTGCTGTGGGGTAAAACATGAGGATATGGAGCTCTGTTTGGTGACAGGCATCTGAATTTTGGTCTTTGTAAAATTAGGCACCACTGCTAAGCTTTAAACTCCAGACCGGACCAAAGGATTCAGTGGTTTTGAGATGGGTCGCAATGACCTTCTCTGGAATGTGAAATGAAGGGTTTTTAAAATAACAATTGGGAAAATGGATTCAGTCATTGTCTCCACAAGCTCAGAGCAAGAAAAACAGATAGTCTTTTACGATCATAGACATTGCATCTGTCCCATTATGGTGTCAGAGAGCACGGCCAACGCCATTGAGGCCATCTCCATTTTGAAGTAGTCAATTGTCTTTTTCATTTATTTTGGTACTGTCCATATGTAGATCGTTTTTGGTCACAAGTCCAGGAATGTCTGAAGAATTGCTACATTTACCTAGAACTAACGCTGCAGATGGCAATACTGGGTGATTTGAAAAGTCATAGTCAATCAATCAATAATATAATAATTATTTTAGGATAAAATAATCTTTAATTTACAATATGTAGAAGCTATGAGAATAGAAAGGTTCAGTACTTTTGTGACGCATCACAGCACAGTTGGCGTAGCAGTGAAGACGTGTTTTTGTTCGTCCTCTCGTGTACTTTTGTATTTTTCTTCTTTTTTGTATATATTTCAATTTTATTTTCACTCTT
>NW_019951394.1:0-5958 GCF_002910315.2 Salvelinus sp. IW2-2015 | reverse complement strand
TGAGGACCACCCTCCCTCTGAACTCTCCTGAGACACCCATCCCTCTGGTTTCTCCTGAGACCACCCCTCCCTCTTTGGTCTCTCCTGAGAACCACCCCTCCCTCTGGTCTCTCCTGAGACCACCCATCCCTCTGGTCTCTCCTGAGACCACCCATCCCTCTGTGTTCTCCTGAGACCACCCCTCCCTCTGGTTCTCCTGAGACCACCCTCCCTCTGGTTCTCCTGAGACCACCCCTCCCTCTGTCTCTCCTGAGACCACCCATCCCTCTGGTTCTCCTGAGACCACCCCTCCCTCTGGTCTCTCCTGAGAAACCTCCCTCTGGTCTCTCCTGAGACCACCCCTCCTCTGGGTCCTCCTGAGACCACCCCTCCCTCTGGTCTCTCCTGAGACCACCCCCTGCTCGCTGGTCTCTCCTGGGACCACCCATCCCCTGGCTTTCTCCTGAGACCACCATCCTCTGGTTCTCCTGAGACCACCCCTCCCTCTTGGTTCTCCTGAGACCACCCTCCTCTGGTCTCTCCTGAGACCACCCATCCACTGGTTCTCCTGAGACCACCCATCCCTCTGGTTCTCCTGAGACCACCCCTCCCTCTGGTTCTCCTGAGACCACCCATCCCTCTGGTTCTCCTGAGACCACCCCTCCCTCTGAACTCATCACTCTGGATGAATCCCGTGCTCTGTTGCTGGGCTCTGTTGTTGGATCTGTGTAATTGTCCAGTGGAGCCGAGACGTCCTTCGTTGACAGGTCGACTGAGACGTTGGAGTAGACAGTAGACAGGAGAGAGAGAGGTAGGCGGATTGAGGGGAGAAACCAAAAACTCACACTACATTACAATGTGCCATGGGAGAAATGCTGCCAACTGACTGTATGGATCAAATCAAAATCAAATCAAGTTTATTTTATATAGCCCTTCGTACATCAGCTAATATCTCGAAGTGCTGTACAGAAACCCAGCCTAAATCCCCAAACAGCAAGCAATGCAGGTCTAGAAGCACGGTGGCTAGGAAAAACTCCCTAGAAAGGCCAGAACCTAGGAAGAAACCTAGAGAGGAACCAGGCTATGAGGGGTGGCCAGTCCTCTTCTGGCTGTGCCGGGTGGAGATTATAACAGAACATGGCCAAGATGTTGAAACGTTCATAAATGACCAACATGGTCAATTAATAATAATCACAGTAGTTATCGAGGGTGCAGCAAGTCAGCACCTCAGGAGTAAATGTCAGTTGGCTTTGGATGGGAAGTCTCTTTGGACGGGAAGTATTGGTTTAGTTTGAGTGGAGGACAGTTTTGGATATTTCATAGTTATACACATTACTGTAAAACAGTGTCACTTAAATTATATCATTGTCAAGATATATTTGAAACATTTTAATTTACAGGAAGTACGTTTCGTAAACGTAGAGTTCCCAGTTACGACATCATGCCCCATGTCCTCGATTCTATTAACTTGTTTCTGGACAGTCAGACGAACACCAATCAGATTGTCTCTCAGAAGGAGTGGTGTACTCTGCACTGATTACTAATGTAATGATTTAACACCAATCAGATTGTCTCTCAGAAGGAGTGGTGTACTCTGCACTGATTACTAATGGAATGATTTAACACCCATCTAGAAAGATACTGTTTGTCCTGGGGGGGAAGGACAATAATAAACAGACTGTTGTATAGAGAAGATAATGGCTGAGTAGTCCAGGGTTATATCCCAAATAATACCATATTCCCTTTATAGGTTACTACTGTTGACCAGGGTCCCATAAAGTAGTGCACTATAGAATGGATGGAATGAAAAGCTGTGTTCTCTGGTGCTCTCCTCTCCTCTCCTCTCCTCTCCTCTCCTCTCCTCTCCTCTCCTCCTCCTCTCCTGCTCTCTCCTCCTCTCCCTCCTTCTCCTCTCCTCCCCTCCCCTCCCCTCCCCTCTCCTCTCCTCTTCCCTCTATGAATCTCTCCTTTTTCTGTTCTCCTCTCTATCTGTCTCTGTTCTCTCCTCTCCTCTCCTCTCCTCTCCTCTCCTCTCTCTCCTCTCCTCTCCTCTACCTCTTCCTCTCCTCTCCTCTCCTCTCCTCTCCTCTCCTCCCTCTCCTCTCCTTCTCCTCTCCTCTCCTCTCCTCTCCTCTCACTCTATGATCCTCTCCTTTCTGTTCTCTCACTCTATCTGATCTCTGTCTCTCTCTCCTCTCCCTCTCTCCACCTCGTCTCGTCTCCTTTCCTCATCAGCAGTAGTGAAGGGAAGTTAATCACCATTCTTCTCCTCCTCTCATCTCACAAACTGTGTGTGTGTGTGGTGTGTGTGTGTGCGCAGCGTGCGTGCGTGCGTGCGTGCGTTGCGCTGCGGGTGTGTGTGGGTGTGTGTGTGTGTGTGTGTGTGTGTTGTGTTTGTGTGTGTGTGTGTGTGTGATCTTGTGTGTACCTGCACTGTCTATCTGGATCTGCTCCTGTTGGAGAACGATGGAGGCTGACTGAAAACTGAAGCCATTGGCTCTCTCTAAATGGACTAGATGAGACAGAAAGAGACAGAGTGGACTTGATTGTCTCTCTCTTAATCAGGTACTTTGGAAGCCCTACCAGGCTCATTGATCTATCCCAACCATTACCCCTTGGATGGAATGGTCAGGTCCTCCTCTTCATGAAGTGGCTCTCATTGATCTCTTCATCTCTCTCTCTCTCTCCTCTCTTCTACTTCTCCTCTCTCTCTCCGTTGTTTGTTCAGGACCTAATGACTACGACTTCTGTTAGTAAACGAACCACACTCCTCCGTTGTTCAGGGTTAATGATACTGACTTTCTGTTAGTAAACAAACCATACTCCTCCGTGTTGTTCAGGGTTAATGATACCGACTTCTGTTAGTAAACAAACATGATCTCTCCTCTCTGTCTCTGTCTCTCTCTGTCTCGCTCTGTCTTCTTCTGTCTCAGCCATGTAAGGTTATATTACATCTGGGCATGATGATTATTTTAAATATTTATTAAATAACGGCTGCTAGGTCTAAGTCTTTCTATAATGAGACACGTTTTCTTTTCTTCGACTCAGGTGTTATGTATAACGCTCTCAGCTTATACAGACAGTTGGTTCGCATTTGGTTTGATTCAGGGAACTGGTTTGTGTTTTCTCGACATTCTTTTGACCCAACGTTTGTCTGCCCCTCAGTTGTCGTGCAACTTTGTAGGGATAGGGTGGATTTGTGCGGAAGCACAACCATGTCTTTGTCGCTGTCCGAGGTACCAACCTCAGGGACAGGCCATGGTACCAGTCCGAGGTACCACACCTCCGAGACAGGCCATGGTCTTGACCAGTCCGAGTACCACACCTCAGGATCAGGCACGGTACCAGTCCAAGGTACCACAACCTCAGGGACAGGCCATGGTACGAGTCAAGTACCACACCTCAGAGACAGCCATGGTACCAGTCAAGGTACCAACCCTCCGAGACAGGCCATGGTACAGTCGAGGTACCACACCTCCGAGAACAGGCCATGGTACCAGTCCGAGGTACACACCTCCGAGACAGGCATGGTACCAGTCCAAGGTACCACACCTCAGAGACAGCCATGGTACTAGTCCAAGGTACCACACCTCAGAGACAGGCATCGGTACCAGTCCAAGGGGGGGGGGATACCACACCGCAAGAGACGGGCCCCATTGGTAGCTGGTCCGACGGTACACACCTCAGAGACAGGCCATGGTAGCTAGTCAAGGTACCACACCTCAGAGACAGGCATGGTCCAGTCAAGGTACCACACCTCAGAGACGGCGCCATGGTATGCTGTACAAGGTACCACACCTCAAGAGACGGGCATGGGTAAGCTGTACAAGGTACCACACCTCAGAGACGGGTCATGGTAGCAGTCCAAGGTACCACACCTCAGAGACGGGTCATGGTAAGCTGTACAAGGTACCACACCTCAGAGACAGGCCCATGGTATCAGTCCAAGCGTAGCCACACCTCAGAGACGGGCCATGTAGCTGCTACAAGGTACCACCAGCCTCAGAGACGGCCATGGTTGAGCTGTACCAAGCTACCACACCTCAGAGACGGCCATGGTAGCTGTACAACGGTACCACACCTGCCAGAGACTGGGCAGGTAACTTATAGGACCCTCAACTGTAAGAGTGACCAACATAAAAAGGGCATAGAAAGAAAGCATCCACAGCACGAAGACCATAAGAAGAACAGAGATGGTCATGGTATGATTTCTTTGTATATAGGCACCTACGACCTCTAGAGACAGGTCATGGGTAGCTGTACCAAGGTACTGAAATGAAACGTGACACTTTTCCAAAAAACATTTTAAAAATATATTTATTGCATTACCTTTCTTCGACATTTGATTGATGTGAATCGAGTGCCAATGCAAATGTAACACTTTAAGATATTTATTTATTTTATTTCACCTTTATTTAACAAGGTAGGACAGGTCGAGAACAAGTTCTCATTTACAACTGCGACCTGGCCAAGATAAAGCAAAGCAGTGCGACACAAACAACAACTTATAACAGTCTAGCTAGCCTTCATTATACAATGAAACTGATATGATACAAAGTTGATTTAAATCAATGTTTTGAACCAGTATAAGGTGCAATATCATCAATTAAACCACGGGTGGGTATAATCCTGAATGCTGATTGGTTAAAACCGCATTCCAGCTGGTGTCTATTGCACATGTTACCACCGGGTAAATCTATGACGTTGAAATGCCCATTTACTCCGTTCCATCTGACTGCTCAATCCACTGTCTCATCAGCCCAGCCAGGCAATTTATAAACTTGTTCTCCACTATAAAAAAACATCCTAGACATTATCTCACATGTCTTTTAGACTAACATTTAGGTTTTCAACAGCGTARATTTGTATAAACTTTCCTGTCCSTCTCTCTGACATTTACAACATTGTTTCAATATACAAATTCGAATCTCCGGCTGTCCAATAGTAATGAACGTGTCGGGAGTCTGGAGTCAGGTTTCGGGATGAGACAGACAGGCAGGCAGCTTTTCTCAGCCAATCAAAATCATGAATCAGCGACAATTTTATTGGATATATAAAACATTTATATCGACAGAAGACAGGTCAAATGAAACAAAGTGCAGATTGAAGTGATTGTGTTAGCTGTGTTGTTGGCTAGATCCTCTGAACAACAGTGTCCTGACGAGAGAGCACATTTTTTCTATGCCAGGTGAAATCACGCCTCATTTAGCTCATTGTTATGGATGTGTACGAATAAATGTCACTAGAAAACAGCTGAAACAAATGCAAATGCAGCCACTGTTGTTATTCTGGCTGAACTGTTTGACGTGACTGTAAATTAGCCGTAGTTGTCTAGCTAGCAAACAAGGGATAAGAACGTTGCCAGTCAGTATGGCAATGGAACATTTAGAACGAACGACTGGGTCGCGTCCATAGATACAGAACTAAAAGACTGAACGACTGGGTCGCGTCCATAGATACAGAACAAAAAGACTGAATGACTGGGTCGCGTCCCATAGATACAGAACAAAAAGACTGAACGACTGGATTGTATCACTGTCAACCGAACCGATAGAACTAGCCGGCTTGTGTAGCAACCCTAGATTTTTGTCGGGACTATATGTCATGGAAGGATGAAATAGTATGACTAAATTTATCCAAAATAAAAAAAATATATGAATATGTGTAATTCATTATTGGAGTATATTGGTAACCCGTTGTATAAAAGTGATAATGCCCTCTCGAAGACGTTGTTTGGAGGACATGTGTGGCATGCTGGCGTGTTGGCGTGTTGGCGTGTTGGCGTGTTGGCATGTTGTATCTTGGCGTGTTGGCGTGTGTGGCATGTTGTCATCTTGGCTTGTTTGGCGTGTTGGCGTGTTGGCGTTTTGGCGTGTTGGCGTGTTGGCGTGTTGCGTGTTGGCCGTTGTTGGCGTGTTGGCGTGTTGGCATGTTGTCATTCTTGGCGTCTGTTGGCGTTTGGCTGTGTTGGCGTTTTTG
>NW_019951393.1:4520-5959 GCF_002910315.2 Salvelinus sp. IW2-2015 | reverse complement strand
GTTTACAGGAAGAGACCAGCTCATCTTCACACTGAGGAAGAGTGGGGTTTACAGGAAGAGACCAGCTCATCTTCACACTGAGGAAGAGTGGGGTTACAGGAAGAGGAGATGACTGAACTCAGTAAAACACTGGGGTTTAAAGTAACTGTTTTTATGAAATGTGACCAAAAATTAATTACGATATGAGTGAAATAGTCTTCCTTCTAAATAGTTTTATTTAAATATGTTAAAAAGYAACTTTTCTGTGTTGTAATGGTGTGGGCGTATATGGTCATTGAAAATATTCACGCAAGTAGAACGCTGATTGGATATAGCAAGCATTTTTTAAACKTTCTGTTTTTAGATACAAGTTTAAGGTGGGTTTTTWAAGTGTTTTGTCTCCAATTTATGCTCTGGCCACAAATACGAGTATTGAATAAGTCAACAACATTATTTGGGTATGAGTTAACAGAATATGAACTTTTAAATGTGAGATTTTCACTGGACAGTTACTTGAATCCCATGGAAAGCCTCAGGCCGGACCAACCGGTTCTGCAGTGGAAAGCCTCAGGCCAACCAGGTTTCCCTCAAGAATTTTCATGTATTTAGCACCATCTATCATTCCTTCAATTCTTACCCGTTTTCCCAGTCCCTCCCAATGAAAAACATGATGATGTTTTTCGGGGTGATGAGAGATGTTGGGTTTGCGCCAGAACATAGCGTTTTCCTTGATGGACAAAAAGCTCAATTTTAGTCTCATCTGACCAGAGTAACCTTCTTCATATGTTTTGGAGGCTCTCCACGTGCCTTTTGGCGAACACCAAACGTGTTTGCTTATTTTTTCTTCCAAGCAATGGCTTTTTTTTCTGGACACTTTTCCGTATAGCCCAGCTCTATGGAGTGTACCACTTAAAGTGGTCCTATGGACAGATACTCCAATCTTCATGTGGAGCTTTGCAGCTCCTTCGGGGTTACTTTGTCTCTTTGATTAATGCCTTCCTTGCCTGGTCCGTGAGTTTTGGTGGGCAGCCGTCTGGTAGGTTTGTTGTAGTGCCATATTATTTCCATTTGTTAATAATGGATTTATGGTGCTTCTGTGACTTCTGAAGGTATTAGTTTGCACCAGATCATATTAGGGGCTTCATAGCAAAGAGGGTGAATACATATGCACGCACCACTTTTCCGTTTTTAATAATTTAGATTTTTTTTTAAACAAGTTCTTTTTTGAATTCACTTCACCAATTTGAACTATTTTGTGTATGTCATTACATGAAATCCAAATAAAAATCCATTTAAATTACAGGTGGTAATGCAACAAAATAGGAAAAATGCCAAGGGGGATGAATACTTTTTGCAAGGCACTATATCATAAACATCACAAATGAATCACTTCACAGTTCAGCTCAGAGGCAACAGGAGGTTTACAAAGACCTCCTCTGGTGATTTCAACAGGTGTATAT
>NW_019951393.1:0-2113 GCF_002910315.2 Salvelinus sp. IW2-2015 | reverse complement strand
CACGAACACCAAACGTGTTTGCTTATTTTTTTCTTCAAGCAATGGCTTTTTTTCTGGACACTTTTCCGTATAGCCCAGCTCTATGGAGTGTACCACTTAAGTGGTCCTATGGACAGATACTCCAATCTCTGCTGTGGAGCTTTGCAGCTCTTCGCGGGTTACTTTGTCTCTTTGATTAATGCCTTCCTTGCCTGGTCCGTGAGTTTTGGTGGGCAGCCGTCTCTCTGGTAGGTTTGTTGTAGTGTTCCATATTATTTCCATTTGTTAATAATGGATTAATGGTGCTTCTGTGACTTCTGAAGGTATTAGGTTGCACCAGATCATATTTAGGGGCTTCATAGCAAAGAGGTGAATACATATGCACGCACCACTTTTCCGTTTTTAATAATTTAGATTTTTTTTTAAACAAGTTCTTTTTTGAATTCACTTCACCAATTTGAACTATTTTGTGTATGTCCATTACATGAAATCCAAATAAAAATCCATTTAAATTACAGGTTGTAATGCAACAAAATAGGAAAAATGCCAAGGGATGAAATACTTTTTCAAGCACTATATCATAACATCACAAATGAATCACTTCACAGTTCAGCTCAGAGGCAACAGGAGGTTTACAAAGACCTCTCTGGTGATTTCAACAGGTGTATATTGTATATCTGACAGAATGATGCCAACAAATAACAGGACAAGAACACAAGAGTGAGGGTCCATTCCTTCACCTGTCTGTTATCAGCAAGTCAAGAACACATTGTTCAATAGAGGTTGCCAGGATTTGAATAAAACACCAGTCCAACAAACAGGTTTGGGGTCAATTTAATTTCAATTCTAGTCAATTCAGAAAGTAAACAAAAATCAAATTCCACATTTTCCTAATTGAAAACTTAAAAGAGAATTATAATTTCAGTGTGCTTCCTGAATGAACTGAGAATTGACATTGACCCCATCCCTGTCAGCAGCATGTGTTGTTGTCCTTCCTCTCTGTGCTTACAGTTCTAACAGCCTCCATTAGAGCAGCTGATGGCTGGCGGCTGGTGATGGTACACACTATCCAGACCATACCACACGTCGCGGTGTTCAGGTTAGTCAAGTGTAAGACGCCATCTGCTACCAGTGTGGAGCCACCATCTCTGCAGCTGAGCAGGCGCGGAACACACAACTGAAATAGTCCATGGCTCTCTACAGCATGAGTTCTCAGCTCAGTTTTGTCCATGTCTCTAATGCAGTACCGGTCTTGTCCCAGTCTTCCAGAGATTTGAGACTGGGACGGAGGTTCACCTTTCAGCAGGACAATGACCCTAAGCATACTGCTAAAGCAACACTCGAGTGGTTTAAGGGGAAACATTTAAATGTCTTGGAATGGCCTAGTCAAAGCCCAGACCTCAATCCAATTGAGAATCTGGGGTATGACTTAAAGATTGCTGTACACCAGYGGAACCCATCCAACTTGAAGGAGCTGGAGCAGCTTTGCCTGGAAGAATGGGCAGAAATCCCAGTGGCTAGATGTGCCAAGCTTATAGAGACATACCCCAAGAGACTTGCAGCTGTAATTGCTGCAAAAGGTGTCTACAAAGTATTGGCTTTGGGGGGTGAATAGTTATGCACCCTTAAGTTCTGTTTTTCTTGTCTTATTTCTGGTTTGTTTCACAATAAAACATATTTTTCATCTTCAAAGTGGTAGACATGTTGTGTAAATCAAATGATACAACCCCCCCCAAAAAAATATATATTTTAATTCCAGGTTGTAAGGCAACAAAATAGTGAAAATGCCAAGGGGGGTGAATACTTTCGCAAGTCACTGTATGCCTAAGAGTTGTGTATGAGTTGTGTATGAGTTGTGTATACCTCTACCTGTATTATATGTATTTGTACTCACATGTTCTGTAAGTAAACCACGATGATGACTTACTGTAAATGTCTGTTACCTAGATTCTCTACTCTATTCCTGTAAATGTCTGTTACCTAGATTCTCTACTCTCTTCCTGTAAATGTCTGTTACCTAGATTCTCTACTCTCTTCCTGTAAATGTCTGTTACCTCGATTCTCTACTCTCTTCCTGTAAATGTCTGTTACCTCGATTCTCTACTCTATTCCTGTAAATGTCTGTTACCTCGAT
>NW_019951392.1:0-5972 GCF_002910315.2 Salvelinus sp. IW2-2015 | reverse complement strand
GACTTAATCCAATTGAGAATCGTGGTATGACTTAAAGGTTCGCTGAGCATGAAAGCAGTTTGTTTTCTATCAGCAATGCAGTTTCTCCATGCACCTGTATTAACATAGGCGTGCAAGTTTGGCCTATGCTTTTTTTCTAATGTTTAGCCTATATTTCAAACTGGTCAATGTTTGCAGGGTGTGGCATAGTTATCAGGCTCAATTCAAGTTCAGATTGTTTCATTTAAATGTAACTAAACGACATGGAGAGGAAGCATTGCTAGTGACGCTTATCTTAGCATTCCTATTTTATCAATAACACTAAAGAACATCTCTCCACTTCTCCTGCCTGATATCATCTACACAGAGTGTACACCTTCCTGATATTGGATGCCGCACCCCCTTTGGCCTCAGAACAGCCTCAATTTGCGGGGGCATGGACTGCACAATGTGTCGAAGGCGTTACACTGCTGGCCCATGTTAACTCCAATGCTTCCCACAAGTTGGTTGGATGTCCTTTGGTGGTGGACCATTCTTGATACACAACTGGGAATATTGAGGCGTGGAAAAACCCAGCAGCGTTGGCCACGTTCTTGACACACTCAAACCTGTTGGCACCTTGACACCCTCCTACCATACCCCGTTCAAAGGCACTTAAATATTTGTATTGGCCATTCCCCTCTCCTCCACCTTAATCTACACTAATTTGACGTGGATTTAATAGGTGACAATAAATAACGGGATCCTAGCTTTCACCTGGTCAGTATGTCATGGAAGAGATCAGGCCCCCCAAATTCCCTAAATTGTTTTTGTGGTACACTCAGTGTATGTAAGTTAAATTAGAGCAATTAAATTTTTGCACAACAAACTGCTTTTTTTAAAATTAGTTATTTTACCCTACAAACCTCTGCTGCTATCCTTCCTCTCCTATACTCCTCCTCCCTCCTCTTTTCTCCCTCTCCTATCTTGCCTCCCTCTCTCCTCCCTTGTCTGGGGGTAGGGGCTTGAAGTGCGTCTCTCCCTGTAGCGCCATACTAAACATCACTCTCTCTCCTCCTTGTAGTTCCATCAATGGTACTAACCTTCTCTCTCTCTCTGTAGTTCCATCATGGTGCGTACAGTAGCAGTGATCGGGGCGGGTCCCTCAGGTCTGACCAGCATCAAGAGCTGTCTGGATGAGGGTCTGGAGCCCACCTGCTTCGAGAGCAGTGATGACATCGGGGGGCTGTGGAAGTTCAAGGCAAGGCCTGGGACCAGGGACTGATGTACATTACATTTGGCAAACTAAGTTTGCAGATTTATTCAGGCCGTTATAATGGTTGCCATGTTGGCACCAACAGTTCAAAGGTAGACAATATATACAAAAGTATGTAGTCATCAAATTAGTGGATTCAACTATTTCAGCCACACCCGTTTGCTGACGGGTGTATGAAATCGAGCACACCGCCATGCAATCTCCATAGACAAACATTGGCAATAGAATGGTCTTACTGAAGCGCTCAGTGACTTTCAACGTGGCACCATCATAGGATGCCACCTTTCCAAAAAGTCAGTTCGTCAAAATTCTGCCTTGCTAGAACTGCCCCGGTCAACTGTAAGTGCCGTTATTGTAAAGTGGAAACGTCTAGGAGCAACAACAGCTCAGTTTGCGAAGTGGTAGGCCACGCAAGCTCACAGAACGGGACAGCCAAGTGCTGAAGCACATAGCATGTACAAATCATCTGTCCTCGGTTGCAACACTCACTACCAAGTTCCAAACTGTCTCTGGAAGCAATGTTCGTCGGGAGCTTCATGAAATGGGTTTCCATGGCCAAGTAGCCACACACAAGCCTAAGATCACCATGCGCAATGCCAAGTGTCGGCTGGAGTGGTGTAAAGCTCGCCACCATTGGACTCTGGAGCAGTGGAAACGCGTTCTCTGGAGTGATAACTCACGCTTCACCATCTGGCAGTCCGACGGACGAATCTGGGTTTGGTGGATACCAGGAGAATGCTACAGTACCTGCCCCAATGCATAGTGCCAACTGTAAAGTTGGGTGGACAAGGAATAATGTCTTGGGATTGGAACGTCAACTGCAAGCCAGGCCTAATCGCCCAACATCAGTGCCCGACTTAACTAATGCTCGTGGCTGACTGGAAGCAAGTCCCCGCAGCAATATTCCAACATCTAGTGGAAAGCCTTTCCAGAAGAGTGGAGGGTGTTATAGAATCAAAGGGGAGGAGACCAAATCCATGTTATACAGTGGGGCAAAAAAGTATTCAGTCAGCCACCAATTGTGCAAGTTCTCCCACTTAAAAAGATGAGAGAGGCCTGTAATTTTCATCGTAGGTACACTTCAACTATGACAGACAAAATGAGAAAAAAAATTCCAGAAAATCACATTGTAGGATTTTTTATGAATTTATTTGCAAATTATGGTGGAAAATAAGTATTTGGTCAATAACAAAAGTTTATCTCAATACTTTGTTATATACCCTTGTTGGCAATGACAGGAGCGTAAACGTTTTCTGTAAGTCTTCACAAGGTTTTCACCACATCTTGTTGCTTGGTGATTTTGGCCCATTCCTCCATGCAGATTCTCCTCTAGGCAGTGATGTTTTGGGCTGTTGCTGGGCAACATGGGACTTTCAACTCCCTCCAAAGATTTTTCTTATGGGGTTGGATCTGGAGACTGTCGTAGGCCACTCCAGGACCTTGACAATGCTTCTTTACGAAGCCACGTCCTTCGTTAGCCCGGGCGGTGTGTTTTGGGATCATTGTCATGTCTGAAAGACCCAGCCACGTTTCATCTTCAATGCCCTTACTGATGGAAGGAGGTTTCACTCTCAATCTCACGAACATGGCCCCATTCATTCTTTCCTTTAAACGGATCAGTCTCCTGGTCCCTTTGCAGAAAACAGCCCCAAAGCATGATGTTTCCACCCCCATGCCTATCACAGTAGGTATGGTTCTTTGATGCCAACTCAGCATTCTTTGTCCTCCAAAAACATGACGAGTTGAGTTTTTTACCAAAAGTTCTATTTTGGTTCATTCTCCCAATCTTCTTCTGGAATCATCCAAATGCTCTCCTAGCACAAACTTCAGACGCCTGGACATGACTTGCTTAAGCAGGGGGACACGTCTGCACTGCAGGGATTTGAGTCCCTAGGCGGCGTAGTGTGTTACTGATGGTAGGCTTTGTTACTTTGGTCCCAGCTCTCTGCAGGTCATTCGCACTAGGTCCCCCGTGTGGTTCTGGATTTTTGCTCACCGTCTTGTGATCATTTTGACCCCACGGGGTTGATATCTTGCGTGGAGCCCAGATCGAGGGAGATTATCAGTGGTCTTGTATGTTCTTCCGTTTCCTAAAAATTGCTCCCACAGTTGATTTCTTCAAACCAAGCTGCTACCTATTGCCAACTTCAGTCTTCCCAGCCTGTGTGCAGTCTACAATTGTTTTCTGGTGTCCTTTGACAGCTCTTTGGCTTGGCCATAGTGGAGTTTGGAGTGTGACTGTTTGAGGTTGTGGACAGGTGTCTTTTATACTGATAACAAGTTCAAACAGGTGCCATTAATACAGGTAACGAATGGAAGACAGAGGAGCCTCTTAAAGAAGAAGTTACAGGTCTGTGAGAGCCAGAAATCTTGCTTGTTTGTAGGTGACCAAATACATATTTTCCACCATAATTTGCAAATAAATTCATAAAAAATTCTACAATGTGATTTTCTGGAATTTATTTTCTCATTTTGTCTGTCATAGTTGAAGTGTACCTATGATGAAAATTACAGGCCTCTCTCATCTTTTTAAGTGGGAGAACTTGCACAATTGGTGGCTGACTAAATACTTTTTTGCCCCACTGTATATCTGTATGTATCAATCTACAGAAGAGTTACCACACTGTTGTGCCTAGCGCAGCTAACATAATGTAATGATTATAAATGGGTGAAACAGTCCCACGTTTGAGTTGACCTAATATGCTCAGAGTGAGATCTTATTTATTATGTAAGCACAAGGGAGCAGTCAGTTATCAGATGATAATATGGATATTGATGATCATATCACAGCGCTATGACTTAAACATGTCTGCCTCCTTCCAGGAGGTTTCTGAGCCCAACAGAGCCAGTATCTACCGTTCCCTCACCATCAATATCTCCAAGGAGATGATGTGTTTCAGCGACTTCCCCATCCCAGCTGACTACCCCAACTACATGCACCACTCCCGTATCCTGCAGTACTTCAGGCTCTATGCTGAACACTTCAAACTGCTGCAGCACATCCACTTCCAGGTGACAGCAGAGTGACTTTACAAACCCAATTATAGGGTATAATGGGTTGGTTGGTGGGTTCAAGGTTGGTTAATTGTGTGTGTTTCAGACCAGTGTGCGGAGTGTGAGACAGAGGCCAGACTTCAGTCATTCAGGCCAGTGGGAGGTGGTGACAGAGAACAGGGAGGGACAGAAGGAGACACACATGTTTGACTCTGTCATTGTCTGCTCTGGCCACTACTCCTACCCACACCTTCCACTTAAAGACTTCTCAGGTCAGCAGAATCAATCAATCAATCAACAAATAAAAATCTTTTTTTTTTAATAAAAAAGTGCTTTACAATAACCTGGCCTAGACCCCTAGAGCAAGCAGTTAGCACAATGGCAAGAAAAACCTCCTTGAACCATTCTCAGAGCTGAGACTATCTTCTGATAGCATGAGAAGAATCACTCCTTTATTGCACATTTGTGGCCTGCAGGGCCACAAATGTCATTTTGCAGGGCTCTGGCAGTGCTCCTCCTAATCCTCCTTGCACAAAGGCGGAGGTAGCGGTCCTGCTGCTGGGTTGTTGCCCTCCTACGGCCTCCTCCATGTCTCCTGATGTACTGGCCTGTCTCCTGGTAGCGCCTCCATGCTCTGGACACTACGCTGACAGACACAGCAAACCTTCTTGCCACAGCTCGCATTGATGTGCCATCCTGGATGAGCTGCACTACCTGAGCCACTTGTGTGGGTTGTAGACTCCGTCTCATGCTACCACTAGAGTGAGAGCACCGCCAGCATTCAAAAGTGACCAAAACATCAGCCAGGAAGCATAGGAACTGAGAAGTGGTCTGTGGTCACCACCTGCAGAATCACTCCTTTATTGGGGGTGTCTTGCTAATTGCCTATAATTTCCACCTTTTGTCTATTCCATTTGCACAACAGCATGTGAAATGTATTGTCAATCAGTGTTGCTTCCTAAGTGGACAGTTTGATTTCACAGAAGTGTGATTGACTTGGAGTTACATTGTGGTGTTTAAGTGTTCCCTTTATTTTTTTGAGCAGTGTATATACACACACACACACAGTAGAGCATGCCAATCGAGTATTCTGTTGATTTCAGGTATTGAGTCGTTTGAGGGGAAGTACTTCCACAGTTGGGACTATAAGGGTCCAGAGGACCTTCATGGGAAGAGGGTGGTGGTGATCGGCATCGGCAACTCTGGAGGAGACATCGCTGTGGAGTCCAGCCGGGTGGCCGAGCAGGTAACTAACAGCTGATACAGGGTCAGATTCAGAGCAGGTAACCACTAATACACGGTCCGATTTTCAATTGGCATAGTTTCTGTGTTTATTTGTGTTGGTTGTTTGTTTCTTATTGTCTGTTTTCTTGGTCTGTGAATGAAGTGTGAGCTGGGGGAAGAATGT
The DNA here is from genome assembly GCF_002910315.2 of Salvelinus sp. IW2-2015. Lineage (NCBI taxonomy): Eukaryota > Metazoa > Chordata > Actinopteri > Salmoniformes > Salmonidae > Salvelinus > Salvelinus sp. IW2-2015. Next base: position 336 of record NW_019951392.1, on the reverse strand, counting down.
TCTCTTAAATATGATAATAAAAATCAAAAATGAATTATCCCGTCCCTCCTCTCTCCCGTTCTGCAGGTGTATCTGAGCACGCGTCGCGGTGCGTGGGTCATACGTGTGCTGTCGGACAACGGCTTGCCCGTGGACATGAAGTATAACACACGCTTTGTCCACATCCTGTTCCAACTGCTGCCAGTTAACTGGCTCAGCTGGTTCGGAGAGAAGAAGCTCAATGCCATGTATGACCACACCATGTACGCCCTCAAACCCAAACACAGGTGTGTGTGTGTGTGTGTGTGTGTGTGTGTGTGTGTGTGTGTGTGTGTGTGTGTGTGTGTGTGTGTGTGT
>NW_019951391.1:0-5974 GCF_002910315.2 Salvelinus sp. IW2-2015 | reverse complement strand
TAGTCATGAACATTTTGTTAGAACATTTGAAATCAAGTACTTTATCCTGTTATGGCTGCAGGGGGCGTATTGGAAAAACTGGAAAATATGTTGCCAATTTTTCAAAAAACGGCCCCCCCTCTAATTCAAATTTTTCTTACAATAGGCATATTAATATTAATATTGGATAGAAAAACAATTCTCTAGTTTCTAAAAAACCGTTCTAATTTTTCTCTGAGTGGTACAGAAGTCATTTGCAGCACTTTCCCTGACCAAGAAGTAGAATGTCAGAAATCTATGCTCGCTTCAACGTTATTGCCTATACATGGTCATTATACCGTAAGACCCTACGTATACTCCGTACGCCTGCTCTGGTGTCAAGAAGGGTTATGAGAGAATAAATTTAGTGAATATCCTTCTTTTCAGAGGGTTGAATAAGAGCTATTTCTTTGACGTGACGACCCACTTCCGGAAGTCTGAAGCGCTGCGTTTCTCTTGGGAGTGATATTGTGTTCTGTTTTTGCTGCTGTTTTGGACGGGAACAACTCTCCGGCTGGGTTTTATTGATAAATAGAACCATATCATCGTAATGTATGTTTTTTTCAATACTAGTTTAAACTCAGATTATTTGAATTTTTTTCGGGAGTTTGCCGTGTTTCGGTTTCTGATTCTTTTAACGTTGGAACAAATCCGTTGCCAGCTCGCCCAGTGCCAATGCTAAGTGAGAAGGGAAAGTATGCCATCCTGACTCAAAACAAGACTCATCTGGACAAAAGGACACCCTGATCAACATTCTGATGAAAGATCAGCCAAAGTTAAAGACCCAATTTAATAATGTTATTTCATATATCTGTCGTGCATGTCAACTGGTCGTGCGCCCAGTGTGTCTGGCTCATTGTGCTATGCAACATAGCGCTACATTTTGTTTTCGCTTGCTTAAAACATTTAATTAAATCGGAAATATGTCTGGAATCACAAGAATCCTGTCTTTCAATTGCTGCAATGTATGTATTTCTCAGATATGTTTTATGATGAGTAATTAGTTATTTTGACGTTGGTGTCTGTAAATGTTATGGGCTTTCGGTGCAATTTCTGATTGTTAGCGAAATGTAATTTATGATTTATACCATAAATCTATGCACATTTAAAAAAAAAAAACATATGCATACAATAAATATTTATCAAACTGTCATCTTATGAAGTTGTTTCTTGGTTAGTGGCTATTATAATCTTTATTTGCGTTCGAATTAGATAGCTATGACGGAGTAAAAAACTGATGGAGTTAGAAAAGTGCTCTCTTTTGCTCCTGACCGTGGTCGCTATACGATTTACAGTAGTGTTTTGTCTCCCTGTTTGATAAACCTCATCTTTTAAAAAATCGGAATCATGTTGCGCTTGATTCAAGCATGTCTACCTTCATATTGCTGTATTGGACTTGTTATATCGTGTGAAAGTTAAAGTTATTTTTACAAAACTAAGATTTTGAATTTCGCGCCATCGCACTTGGAAATGGCAGTTGTCATAGGTGTACCTGATCCAAGGGACTTCCCCGAGGACGTTTTTCGGACGTTCTATGGGACGGTTAAACATGGTACCGGGAGGTTTTTGTCTAGTTTCCTGGGTTGTCCCGGAGATGTCTTCTGATGCTCTCAAATAAATTATCTCCCCAAAAATTGAAAAAGTATTCTACTTGGCATACGCGACCCTAGTCTTCATTACACCATCCCCCTTGTTACAGTTAGCCAAGCCCATTAACCCCTGATTGGTGAATCACTGATCCATGCACAGCCTCTTTGTCTTTTTGGAACAATGTTAGAGGACACGGGACACCACACTTCTAACATAGTGCATTTTCAAAATGACATACTGTAGCCAACATTTGACATACATTGCGTTTGGTATGTTTATTCATACAATAAATTGATGACGTCAATCCAATCCTTGCTGCTAAATTGCACCATGTCTATATAATTACTTGATGTTTCACCTGGACCCTATTTCCCACCACTTTGCACTTCAAAGTTATAGTCCTGTTTGTGCTAGGTTACTGCTGCTTCTCTACACAATGAATGCTGACAGCCCTAATTACAACACAAACAAAGTAACTCATGCACATCATACAGGAATGCTCATGCGTAGAGACACTCATAAGCACACATTAAAATGTACACACACATATTGATAAAAGTTGACCTAAATTAATCTGTAGGCCCTAGTATTAAACATCTTATCTGCAATAGTTCCCTGCAAACGATATTGAGTTGTTAGGATGTACCCGGGATGTCATGAAATGGTCACCTAAAGTCATCAGGACATTGTGTCATGGTCCCCTGGAGGTTTTGTCTAGTTTTTGTTTGGTCCAAGGGACTTCCCCGAGGACGTTTTTCGGACGTTCTTGGGACGTTAAATCATGGTACTCGGGAGGTTTTTTGTCTAGTTCCTGGTTTGTCCCRGAGATGTCTTCYRATGGTCTCAAATAAACATTATCTCCCCAAAAATTTGAAAAGTATTCTACCTATGGCATACGGACCCTAGTTTCATTACACATCACCCCTTGTTACAGTTGCCAAGCCCATTAAGGCCCTGATTGGTGAATCACTGATCCATGCACAGCTCTTTGTCTTTTGGCAATGTTAGGGACACGGGACACACACTTCTAACATAGTGATTTCAAAATGACATACTGTATGMCACAATTTGACATACATTGCTTTGTGTATGTTTATTCATACAATAAATGATGACGTCAATCCAATCTTGCTGCTATGCCACCATGTCTATATTAATTACTGATTTCACCTGTAGCCCTATTCCCACACTTTGCACTTCAAAGTAGTCCTGTTTGCTAGGTTACTGCTGTTCTTGACACAATGAATGCATGTGCGCTGAGTGTTCAAAACATTAGGAACACCTTTCTAATATTGAGCTGCACCCACTTTTGCCCTCAGAGCATTCTCAATTTGTTGGGGCATGGACTCTACAAGATGTCAAGCTTTCCACAGTTGTGTTGACTCCAAGGCTTTCCACAGTTGTGTCAAGTTGGCTGGATGTCCTTTGGGTGGTGGACCCTTCTTGATACACGCGGGGAAACTGTTGAGTGTGAAAAACCCAGCAGCGTTGCAGTTCTTGACACAAACCGGTGTACCTGGCACCTCCTACCATACCCCATTCAAAGGCACTTCAATATKTTGTCTTGCCCATTCACCCTCTGAATGGCACACATGGGTCTTTCTATAACTAGGGTACCAGTGAGGATTTCCTATGTTGGACAACTTGTTATAGCTGTTGATGAGTCATTGATAATAATCTGCAAAAATATTTTCATGTCATTACATTAAGATATAAGGGGGGGGACATATTTATATTAAAAATCAAATCAAATCAAGTTTATTTTATATAGCCCTTCGTACATCAGCTGATATCTCAAAGTGCTGTACAGAAACCCAGCCTAAAACCCCAAACAGCAAGCAATGCAGGTGTAGAAGCACGGTAAGCACGGTAAATAAAATTCACAAGTTGATTTAAACCCATTCTCATKGATGTTGTCTTGACAGATTTGTCCTAAATCGTGTGACATAAAACATAACTTTTCTGTCCTTGCATTTACGGCAGTGTAAATTGTCTTCATGTCATATATTAAGTGTTAATCAGTTAAATTAGACATTGAACTTGAACCCCGTAATAATCCTGGATCTAGCTGTTGGACAGTTTTAGACATCACAGAGATGCAGTGTAACTTTGTAACATGTCGTGTTATGTTACATGGGCACACAAATCCTAAATAATTTTTGGAATTGCAAAATTGAATGCTTAAACCGAAAGAGTCTTGATACTTAACACCTAAATCTATACTGTCATTAAAATGGTTCTTCAATAATTATGCATAATACTTGTTGGATGCGCATTTGATGTTAAACTGTTAAATTATACTGTGATATTTTCACACATCATCATCTGATCCAGGAAGACATTTTCTGAATGACAGTTAAGTGACAAACAGCTGTTGTGATAGCACATGCGATGCAACAACAGCCCAAGTGCTGGAAAAAAGGTGTTTGCTAGGAATGTCCAGAATATTTTGGTGTCTCATTCGTTACTCTGGTATAGACAGTTGAGCCTGGATCCATGTTGGATCTAATATCTCTAGCCAATTGATGTTGTCTGCTTGATTTACAGCCGGGTCTCGTTAGATTTAACAGAGAACACATCAAGGTAATGAGTTCATGTTTTCATATGTTTTTTTTGTGCCTCAGATTGGAAAACAAGTCCACTCTACGCAATTGTGTAGGATASACTATTGCCCAACCCCCAACTCTATTCTTATTAATTATTCTGGATATAATGACAAATTACATAGCCTAGTGGGCTTCTTCACAATATGATCTGGTATGAAACAACATGACACATACATCTTGGTTTCCATGTTACACCTGCAATTTTAAAATATACAAGGGGCTTGAAGTAGCCTACTTGAATTTGGAGCTCAGAAATTCAAGTAGGAAGTCCTTGTAATTATACAAAAGCAAAATTTCTCCTGCTCCCATATACTTATCTGTGATTTCATTTTTGTGAGAGATGTGGTGACTTTCGTTTGTTTCCCGTCACTTCAATTGAAGGGTGTTGCGGAAAAAAACACGTGCGGTTATTATGAGGACGACAACATCTAATGCTGGCTTCAACTTGGCTWTCTATGCAAATCCTTCCATTACAAAAATTATCTGGTTTTTGGTTGCTTTCTCGTTGCAAAAACAGCGAYGGTGAAATCAAAATGGTGAGATTAATGATACCGCTATTCATGGCTTTATTATGTGTGCCTGCATCGGCCACATAGGCTACAGAAATGCAGGCAACGTCGAATTAACAATGGTTTAATAATCCAACAGGGGCAGGCAATAGACGGGTCAAGGCAGGCAGGGGTTAGTAAACTAGAGGTGGGGCAAAGGTACTCTATAGCAGGCAGACTCAGGATAGGCAGAGGTCAATAATCCAGAGGTGGGGCAAAGGTACAGGTCGGCAGGCAGGCTCAGGGTCAGGCAGAGTTGTCAGGCAGGCTGGCTCAGAGTCAGGACAGGCAAGGGTCAAAACCAGGAGGGCAAGATAAAAAGACTGGGAAAAGCAGGAGCTGAGACAAAAACATTGGTTGACTTGACAAACAAGACCAACTGACAACAGACTAACAGAGAACACAGGTATAAATACAAAGCGGATAATGGGGAAGATGGGCGACACCTGGAGAGGGGTGGAGACAATCACAAAGACAGGTGAAACAGATCAGGGTGTGACAAAATTACACCTACATCACTTTTCAGGTGCTATCCCCTTAACTGCTACATGTTCAAGGCTGACCCTGTTTTGCTCCAAGCCTGTTCTGTGTTTGGTGTGTCGTAGGGTTGGGTACGGTAACAACAAAAACACATATTTCCATTATACAATATACTTTTATTTTGAAATAAATGATTGCCTGATTATGTGTGTGTGTGTGTTATTTTGTCACGTGCCCATGTGTTACGGTGAGTGTGTGTGCATGCTGGTGTTTGTAATACAGGTTGAGTCTGTATTTGTGGGTATGTGTTTTGGGGGGTGTACCAAAGTGGATATACAGTACATCTATATGCATTGACAACACCTTTATGAAATCATTCATAACCCTTTCATGAATGTTCCAGTATCATTCATCATAACATTCATAACCACATTAAACATGAATAATATGTAACCTTCAAAACAAATGTCATGTTTTCATTACAGTATTAAGTTATTTTATAGTAGAAATATCTGCTCGGTCAACTCCACCACTTTTCAATCTCCTTTTCATTATCTCTCTACGGTGGGTTCTGCTATGTGACCAGTGAGCTGAGATAGGCAGGTTTACTAGAAAACACTTATAGAGACTGGAGCCAGTGGGTTTGGCGACGAATATGTAGAGGGCCAGCCAACGAGAGCATACAGGTCGCAGTGGTGGGTAGTATATGGGGCTTTGGGTGACAAAACGGAT
>NW_019951390.1:0-5977 GCF_002910315.2 Salvelinus sp. IW2-2015 | reverse complement strand
GGCCATGCTCCATGTGCTGCCATCACTAGAATTAAACCCAGAACCGGATAGGTCAAGCCCCACGTCTAGGTCCGGCTCGTCATGCTGCTCTAAAACCCGCCTCACAGTACCACTGTTCCTTTTATTCAGTCTGCTGTGGTGTGCTGTGTGTGTGTGTGGGTGTGTGTGTGTGGTGTGGCTGTGTGTTGTGTGTGGGGTGTGGTGTGTGTCGTGTGTGTGTTGGTGTGTGTGTGTGCTGGGGTGTGTGTGTGGGTGGCTAGTTTTATAGTTGTTACCTATGAGCTGCATTGAAGCTCAAACATAGCATAGGATGGTGTGGCTAAAATGCTGAGAACACACACACACACACACACACCACACACGCACACAAACACACACACACACACACACACACCACACACACACACACACACCACACACACACACACACACTGACTGTAATGAAAAAATTTTCCTGCCCCGTCTGTCAGTCAAGATATTGTTCCAATTCTTGTTGATCCACTGGAGCCCAGGGACTGTGGGAGAGCGGTCACAGACCACAGACACAGGACACACACACATACACAGGACACACACACACACACACACACACACACACACACACACGACACCACACCACACACACACACACACCACACACACACACACACACACACACACACACACAAAAACAACAACACACACACATACACACGACACTCAACCACACCACACACGCACACACACACACACAGCCAACCCACATCAGGACACAACACGACTCTCCAGTCTGCGCCAATAATATCACTGGGGGCACACTTGCCTGCCCTCCAGGACACCTTACAGCACCGGAGGTTCACAGGAAGGCCAGGAGATGATGGAGACCTCAGGCCACCCGAGCCACGGCCTGTTCCACTAATCTAGGAGGAAGACTGTACAGGTGCATCGGAGAGAACATAAACAGCTTCTATTGCTCCAGGGCCTCAGGACGTAATAGTCCTTCACTCCAGGCTCCCCCAGCACCCTGCCCTGAACATTACCAGTGTTTACTACCCGGCTACCAGCCTGGGACCCTCCAACGCTTTACATAGACAGTGGAACACGGGTCACTTGATGATGACATACTGTTTAACCCATTTCATTATATCCGTGAAGTCGAAGTTTACCATTAACACTTTAGGTTGGAGTCATTAAAACTCATTTTTTCAACCACTCCACAAATGTCTTGTTACACAAAAACTATAGTTTTGGCAAGTCGGTTAGCGACATCTACTTTGTCAGGAACAAAAGTAAATTTTCCCAACAATTGTTACAGGACAGATTATTCACTTATTTCACTGTGTAGCACAATTGCAGGGGGTCAGAAGTTTAAACATACACTAAGTTGGACTGGGCCTATTAACAGCTTGAAAAAATTCAAGAAAATTATTGTCATCGGCTTTGGAAGCTTCTGATAGGCTGAATTGAACATAATTTGTGTTTCAAGGAGTATTTACATGTGGATGTAGTTTCAAGGCCTACCTTCAAACTCAGGTCACTTGCTTGACATCATGGGAAAATCAAAGAAATTAGTCGAGACCTCAGAAATAATTGTAGACCTTCCACAAGTCGGTTCCTCCTTGGGAGCAATTTCCAAACGGCCTGGAAGGATCACGTTCGATCTGTTACAAACATAGTACGCAGTATAAACACCATGGACACGTAGCGTCATGACCGCTCAGGAAGGAGACGCGGGTCTGTCTTCCTAGAGCTATGAATGCTACTTTGGTGCGAAAAGTGCAAATCAATCCCCAGAACAACAGCAAAAAAAGATATTGTGAAGATGTCTGTAGGGTAACATGTACAAAGTATCTATATCCACAGTAAAACGAGTCCTATATCGACAAACCTGAAGCCGTTCAGGAAAGGAAGAAAGCCCACTGCTCCAAAACCGCCATAAAAAAGCCAGGACTACAGTTTGCAACTGCACTGTGGACAAAGATCGTACTTTTTGGAAAATGTTCTCTGGTCTGATGAAACAAAAAATAGAACTTTTGGCCATATGCCATCGTAATTGGAGGAAAAGATGGGAGCTTGGCGAAGCCGAAGGAAAACCCACATCCCAAACCGTGAGGCACGGGGTCAGCATTCAGGTTGTGGGGGTGCTTTTCTGCAGGAGGGACTGGTGCACTTCACAAAATTAGATGCAGTCGTGAGTAGGAAAATGATTGGATATATTGAAGCAACATCTCAAGACATCCAGTCAGGGGAAGTAAAGCTTGGTCGCCCCAACAAAAAATGGGGGTCTTCAAATGGGACATGACCCCAAGCATGACTTCCAAAGTTGTGGCAAAAATGGCTTAAGGACAACAAAGTCAAGGTATTGGAGTGGACCATCACAAAGCCCTGACCTCAATCCTATAGAACATTTGTGGGCAGCACTGAAAAGTGTGTGGAGAAAGGAAGGCCTACAAACCTGATCAGTGTACACCAGCTCTGTCGGAGAATTGAGGCCAGATTCACCCAACTTATTCTGTGGCGAAGCTGGTGTGGAAGGCTACCCAAAAACGTTTGCCCCAGTTAAACATTTAAAAGAGCAATGCTACCAAATACTAAGTGATGTATGGAAAACTCACTGACCCACTGGATGTGATGAAAGAAATAAAAAGCTGAATAAATCATTCTCTCTACAATAGTAATTCTGACATTTCACCATTTTAAAATAAAGTGGGTGTTGATCCTAACTGACCTAAAACCAGGGAATTTTTACTAGGATTAAATGTAAGGAATTTGTGAAAAACTGAGTTTAAAATGTATTTGGCTAAGGGTAATGTAAACTTCCGACTATCAACTGTATATACTGTATTCTAGGCCAGGCTCATCCTATATTAACTACTGCTGTACACACCTTTTCTATTCATATTACTGTCCAATTACGTGTCTATACACACACCATCCTATATAACTTACTGCTGTACCAACACCTTTTCTTTCATATTACTGTCCTGACTTGGCTATACCAACTATCATCAATCATATTATTTATATTCCGCGACTACTGACACGCATCGCTCTAAGTTCTATATTAAGTTTATTTTGGGGATTTAAGTGTGGTTGCTTTTGTAGTGTAATATGACTGCACTGTCGGAGCTAGGGAAACATAACCATTCTCATACATACTGCTAAAACTACTGCTAAATATGTGTACGCGACACGACGACACCACACAGACCGCACACACACAAACGTAGGACTTATTGGACATTTTTGCATTGGAGACAAAAGCCTCGTGCCGTAATCTTGACCCACGCAAGTGAGAGTGAGAGAGAGGTGGGGGAAGAACAAGTGAGAGAAGAGGTGGGGAGAGAACAAGTGAGAGAGAGACGGGGAGAGAAAAAGTAGAGAGAGAGAGATGGGAGAGAACAAGTTGAGAGAGAGAGCGAGAGAGAAAAGTGAGAAGGGCGGGAAGAAAAAGTGAGAGAGAGAGATGGGAGAGAACCCAATATAGAAAAGTGAGAGAGGAGAGAGACACGGGAGAGAAAAAGTGAGAGAGAGAGATGGGACGAAGAACAAGTGAGAGAGAGAAGGAGAGAAAAGTGAGAGAAGAGAGTAAAGAGAGAACGGGAGGAGGAAAAAGTGAGGAGAGAGACGGAAGAGAAAAGTGAGAGAGAGACATGGGAGAGAAAAATGAGAGAGAGACATGGAAGAGAACAAGTGAGAGAGAATGGGAGAGAACAAGTGAGAGAGAGACGGAGAGAAAAAAGTGAGAGAGAGGCGGGGAGAGAAAAGTGGAAGAGAGAGAGATGGGAGGAACAAGTGAGAGAGAGAGAAGACATGGAGAGAACAAGTGACGAGAGAGACGGGAGAGAAACAGTGAGAGAGAGACGGGGAGAGAAAATGAGAGAGAGACGGAAGAGAAAAAGTTGAGAGAGAGGCGGGGAGAGAAAAAGAGGAAAAAGTGATTAGAGAGATGGGAGAGAACAAGTGAGAGAGAGACGGCCGAGAGAAACAAGTGAGAGAGAGGCGCGGAGAGAAACAAGTGAGAGGAGAGAGGGAGAGAACAGTGAGAGAGAGAGAGACATGGGAGAGAACAAGTGTAGAGAAGACGGGAGAGAAAAAAGTGAGAGAGGACGGAGAGAGAAAAAGTGGAAGAAAATACAAAAAGGGGGTAAAAGCCAAGAAGCGAGAAAGAAGACCAAAGACAAACTAGACTAGAGTGTATTAGGACAGAAAGACAAGCTAGCTAGATGTATTAGACCAGAAAGACAAGCTAGACTAGAGTGTATTAGACCAGAAAGGACAAGCTAGCTAGAGTGTATAGACCAGGAAGCAAGCTAGACTAGAGTGTATTAATAACCGAAAGTGACAAGGCTAGACTAGAGTGTATGTAGACAGAAGACAAGCTAGACTAGAGTGATTAGACCAGAAGACAAGCTAGAACTATGAGGTATAACCAAGAAAAGACCAAGCCTAGGACTAGAGTGTTATTTAACCAGAAGACAGCAGACTAGAGTGTATTTAGACCAGATAAAGACAGCTAGGGACTAGAGGTGTATTAGAATAGACAGAAGACAACTAGACTAAGTGTATAGACCAGAAAGACAAGCTAGACTAGAGTGTGATTAGACCAGAAAGACAAGCTAGACTAGAGCTGTTTAGACCAGAAACAAGCTGAACTAGAGATGTATTAGTAGACCAGGAAAGACAAGCTAGACTAGAGTGTATTAGACCAGAAAGACAAGCTAGACTAGAGTGTATTAGACCAGAAAGACAAGCTAGACTAGAGTGTATTAGATAGACCTTACTGCATAATGATATGACCATGGCCAACATAATACAACACAACTCATACTCAACTACTGCAGCAGAAATACAGTGGCTTCGGAAAGTATTCAGACCCCTTGACCTTTTACAGCTTTCGTTACGCTACAGCCTTATTCAAAAATGGATTACATTAAAAAAAATGTCCTCAATCTACACATAATACCCTATAATGACAAAGTAAAAACAGGTTTTAAGAAATTTTTGCTAATGTTTTACCAAAAACTCCCCAGAAATACCTTATTTACATAAGTATTCAGACTCTTTGCTATGAGAAATTGAGCTCAGGTGCATCCTGTTTCCATTGATCATCCTTGAGATGTTTCTACAACTTGATCCGAGTCCACCTGTGGTATATTAAATTGATTGGACATGATTTGGAAAGGCACAACCCTGTCTATATAAGGTCCCACAGTTGACAGTGCATGTCAGAGCAAAAACCAAGCAATCTCCACAGAGGAACTCTAGAGCTCTGTCAGAGTGACCATCGGGTTCTTGGTCACCTCCTTGAACAAGGCCCTTCTCCCACGATTGCTCAGTTTGGCCAGGCGGCCAGCTCTAGGAAGAGTCTTGGTGGTTCCAAACATCTTCCATTTAAGAATGATCGAGGCCACTGTGTTCTTGGGGACCTTCAATGCTGCATCCATGCTGCATCTAGAGTTCCTCTGTGGAGATGGGAGAACCTTCCAGAAGGACAACCATCTCTCCAGCACTCAACCAATCAGGCCTTTATGGTAGAGTGGCCAGACGGAAGCCAATACTCAGTAAAAGGCTCATGACAGCCCGCTTGGAGTTTGCCAAAAGACACATAAAGACTCTTAGACCATGAGAAACAAGATTCTCTGGTCTGATGAAACCAAGACTGAACTCATTGCCCTGAATGCCAAGTGTCACGTATGGAGGAAACCTAGCAGCATCCCTACGGTGAAGCATGGTGGTGGTAGCATCATGCTGTGGGGAGACTAGTCAGGATTGAGGCAAAGATGAACGGAGCAAAGTAGAGAGAGATCCTTGATGAAAACCTGCTCCAGAGCGCTCAGGACCTCAGACTGGGGTGAAAGTTCACCTTCCAACAGGACAACGACCCTAAGCACACAGCCAAGACAACGCAGGAGTGGCTTCAGGACAAGTCTCTGAATGTCCTTGAGTGGCCCAGCCAGAGCCCGGACTTGAACCCGATCGAAAATATCTGGAGAGA
>NW_019951389.1:5439-5981 GCF_002910315.2 Salvelinus sp. IW2-2015 | reverse complement strand
CTGCGCCATGTGGGTCTCCAAGACGACGCCCACGACACCTGGCTGTTCTACCTCGACGTGAGGCTCCGCCCACTGGGCTGGGCTCAGGAGAACCGCCTGTCACTGGAGCCCCCAGCAGGTAAGAGGTCATAGCTGCATGGAGGGAGGGGCTCTGGGTCACATTCAGCTGTGGTAGTGGTAGTTTTAGTGGTGGGGTGAAACAAAAACCTGCAACTTTCCAGGACTCTCCAACTCTATTGGATTTACGGATTATTACGGGTTACTTATGAATCATATCACGAGAGCCATAGATTAGGATCAAATGGTAACCTTGATGTCGTGAGGATCAATGTTACACCGACACATAATCATCTATTGTGTGTCAACGTTTTTATGACTGTTTTACACCATTCAGAGCAGCTGGGAGTTTCCCTTCTCTCTGTTCAATATCATAAACCACCTTATCAAGTCTCTGTCTGTCTCTGTCTGTCTCTGTCTGTCTCTGTCTGTCTCTGTCTGTCTCTGTCTGTCTCTGTCTGTCTCTGTCTGTCTCTGTCTGTCTC
>NW_019951389.1:0-1002 GCF_002910315.2 Salvelinus sp. IW2-2015 | reverse complement strand
TCTGTCTCTCCCTCTGTTTCTGTCTCTCCCTCTGTTTCTGTCTCTCCCTCTGTTTCTGTCTCTCCCTCTGTTTCTGTCTCTCTGTATGTCCCTGTCTGTCTCAGTCTGTCTCTCTCTGTCTGTGTTTGTCTCTGTGTCTCTCTCTCTGTGTCTCTCTCTGTCTGTGTTTCTCTCTGTCTCTCTCTCTGTGTCTCTCTCTGTCTGTGTTTCTCTCTGTGTCTCTCTCTCTGTGTCTCTCTCTGAATGACTCAGCACGCTGGCTTCAGTTCAAGATTTAGATCTTTCAGTTTCAACTTCTACAGAACTGATGACTTTGTCAAAAACGCCTTTCCACAGAACATAACACACACAATGTCACAGTCATAGCAACACACTCACACTTGCCATGACACATAGAAACATGTTTCTTCTGACATACATACACTGGTCCACTGTTATAACATAACATGGAAAATGTACAACTCCACAAAAGTTTACAAATCTCCTCTCCAAATGATCGATAGAAGTCCTTATGATTGTCTCCAGTCTCAGCTGTAGTTCCAGGTAAGCCAGTTTGTAGAGAGTGGGAAGGGGAGGGTCATGTGGTTGTAAGATGTATTCATTTAAATGACATCTGATATAAAAACTAAAAAACATTTGGGAAACACTGGGAGAGGTTTTCTTAAAGGGATAGTGTGAGATGTTGGGGATGAAGCCCTCTCTACTAACCCAGTCAGATGAACCCATGGACACCACTTTTATGTCTGCATGCAGTTTGAAGGAAGTTAAAGCTAGTTTTGTGAGACATTGCGGAATATTTCCCTTTAAATAAACAGTTGAGAGAGATTTGTAAGGTCTTTCATTTGATGCTGAGTTTCAGTCATATTCGTACTGTCGTCTTTCTCTCTCTCTCGTCTCAGAGTTGCGCGGCCTGAAGAGCGCCCTCGAGTGGCAGGAGGCCCTGGAGGCGGCGCGGAGCGAGGCCCAGCAGAACCCACTGCCCCTGGAGGTGTTTAAGGTGAG
>NW_019951388.1:0-5982 GCF_002910315.2 Salvelinus sp. IW2-2015 | reverse complement strand
GACAATCAGGAAGATCGCAAAGAGTACACTATAAAATAGGAAACTAAGGCATACAGGTCCGAATAACACAATAGAGAAAGTCATAGTAACAGGGGGGGGGGGTGTAGAATGTGAGTATGTAGAGAGAGTAGAGGGGGGGGTAAGGGCAAAAAGTATTGCCGATGAGGGGCGAGAAATAATTACAATTCAGCAAATGTAACAGCGTGGAAGTGAGTAGATGTGCGAGAAGATGATGTGCAAAGTAGAGGAATACTGGGTGCAAAGAGCACAGAGGGATAGGAATAACAAGTAATAGTCGATGAGTGGTAGTTGGCGTGTGCCTATATCAATTGCGTGTGGTGACAGGGTACAGGTTGACTCGGAGAGGCTGCTGCTGACAGCGGGATGATGCTGTAAAGTTAGTGAGGGCGAGAAAGGGTAAGAGCTCCCAGCTGCAGTGATTGTAGAGATGTGCTTCGCAGTCGTATTGGCGAGCCAGAGAACTGAAGTAAGCGGGGCCAACTGAGAGGTTGGCGTTGGGGGGGTGACCAGTGAAAGTTATTACCTGCGTGGGAGCGCTGCTACGGTGGGGGTGCTGCTATTGCGTGACTAGTGAGCCTGTGGAGGATAAGGCGGGCGTTTACCATGAGCAAAGAGCTTATAGATAGTGACTGGAAGCCAGTGTGTTTGGGCAAGGGGACGAAGTATTTAAGGCGGAGGCCAGCCCAGACGAGAGCAGTACATGGTCTCGGGGGAGTGGTGGGGGTAGTACTATGGGCTTTAGGATAATACGGTATGGCACTTGATAGGAGCTAATCGCAATTTGGTCTGAGGGTCGAGTGTTGGAGCTATTTCGGAAATGACATCCGAAGTCGAATGGAATCGTAGATAGTCAGTTTTACGATGAGGGGGTGATGGTGTGAGAGCAGAGTGAAGGATGTTTGTCTGCAAAATATAGGAAGCCGATTCTAGATTTAATTTGGAGTGTGCAGATGCATTAATAATTGAAAGTGCGTGAAGCGAAGTTTACAGGTCTAACCAGACCACCTAGTATTTATAGTTTCCAGCAGATTATGAAGTCAGAACGGTCGCAGAGTATGATGCTGGGGACGTGGGGCGTCAGTTGGCGGATCGAGTATCGGTTGAAGAGCACCATTTAGTTTTGAGCATTTAGTTTTACTTGGGTATTTAAAAGCATTTGAGCCCCGGAAGAAGGATGTTGTATGGCAATTGAAGGCTTTTTGAGCGTTGTTTAACAGGTCCGAAAGAAAGGGGCCAGAAGTATACAGAGGATGCGGGTCGTCTGCGTATAGGGATAAGAGAAATCCACCGAGAGCTGGAAGCATAGGAGCGACATCATTGATGTAGTACAGAGAGAGAGTCGGGCGCCGTAAGAATTGAACCCTGGTGGCGCACGCCCCATAGAGCGACTAACAGATTGGGCGACAGACAGGGCGCCGGGTCAATTTACACACTGAACGTCTAGGCAGACGAAGTAGGGTTGGTGAACAATGAGCCGAGGGCCATCATGTGTGAGGAAACCATGCGGTTGATGCTGCGCGATAGAGGAATCGGGTGATGTGACGAGAGTCGAAAAGCCGGTGAACCGAGCAGATGGTGAGGATGGCGTGCACCAGTGGAATGTCGGTCTTATCGATGTGGTTATTGAATTTATCGTTTGATAACCTTGAGTGGTGGGCTGGAGGTTGGCAGCCCGGTACCAGGCGTCGGAAAGACTAGAACTCGGATAGCGGAGAAGTTACGGTGGATCGAAATCTCCGTGGATCGTGTTGGGTTAAACTTGGCTTGTCGAAAGACTCCTTAGAAAGACAGGGTAGATATGATATAGTCGTTGAACCAGTGGTGGCGGGGTCCACGATAGTGTCCTCCTCATTTGAAGATGAGATATGACCGCGACAGCTCGTCTCCAAGTCTTTATAGGTATCTGCGAACATAGTATAAGTTACAGAACCAATAAGGTGGTGCAAGCAAGGTTGCGGCGGGATAATTTAAGAAAAGAGAGGTCCAGATTGGTCAAGCCCGGGACTGTTTGACAGAGAATCCTGAGATTTGCAGTTATGAACTTTGGAACTTTGTAAGTTAAATATTTACTGTCTCCCATTTTTTATGTTATTTATCGTTTTCAGACTTACTTGCAATGTAAACATAGTTCCCCCATGCCATAAACCCTTAAGCTAAATTGAGAGTTTATTGGAATGAAAGCGAGAGAAGACAGAGACAAAACAGTGAACAGGAGAGAGAGAGGAGGGGAGAGAGGAGAGGAGAGGGACAGAGAGAGGGGTCAGAGGAGAAGGAAGAGGATGAGGAGGAAGAAGAAAGGATGAGAGAGGAGAGAAAGATTGTAGTTAGGCAGTAGTTGATAAAGGGAAGAGAAACCAGTCCCTCTGGTAAGCGTTGCGTGTCTCAGAGAGTAATAGGTAGCGCGTAAATAAAGAGAAGGAGAGAGTTTGTGAATGTACCTCGATGTAGACCGGCGCGGTTTTTCTCGGGCACTGGCAGGCAATACGTGTTCCTGGCCTGGGGGGGGGCTATTAAGCCGACACAGTCGTGGGGTCAGCCGTCTCCATTCTGACGCCAGCCGCAGGACCGCCGAGCTACCCCAGCCGTCCGGCTCTCTGACCCCTGGGCTGGTGCCTGGGTGGGGGGCCGTGGGGGCTCCCAGCTAGAGGACTCGGCGGGGGCGGGGTCGGGGGGGGACGGCCAGACGGGGCGGTCAACGTTGTGGTTCTTTAGTCGAACGGCACGGGGATCTTGGGTAGAAGGGACCGGCGGGGGGTCGGGGGAGGTTCTATTGGCAGTCTGCCGGTCGTTGCTGGACGCGTCGTGATGCTGTGTTATTGCTCGGTTGCGTGTGTGGGTCGGTACGGGTTACGAGTCGGTTCCGGGTGGCGCAGGTTGGGGCAAGGCGTCTGTGAAGGTTACAGCTTTGTAAATAGAGAGGGGGGTGTTGTTGTTTGTGTCACACTGCTTTGCTTTATCTTGGCCAGGTTGCAGTTGTAAATGAGAACTTGTTCTCAACTGGCCTACCTGGTTAAATAAAGGTGAAATATATATATATATATATTTTTTTTTAATAAAGACATTTCATTTTTATATTTCACCCAGTAGATAAGGAAGTTTATCAAAATTAGATTTTTTTTCAAATTCTTTGTGTATCTGTGTAATCTRAGGGAAATATGTGTCTCTAATATGGTCATACATTTGGCAGGAAGTTAGGAAGTGCAGCACAGTTTCCACCTCATTTTGTTGGCAGTGTTGCACATAGCCTGTCTTCTCTTGAGAGCCATTGGCAGAGCAAGGCTATGCTCACTGAGTCTGTACATAGTCAAAGATTTCCTTAATGTTGGGTCAGTCACATTGGTCAGGTATTCTGCTACTGTGTACTCTCTGTTTAGGGACAAATAGCATTCTAGTTTGCTCTGTTTTTTGTTAATTCTTTCCAATGTGTCAAGTAATTATTTTTCTCATGATTTGGTTGGGTCTAATTGTGCTGCTGTCCTGGGGCTCTGTAGGGTCTGTTTGTGTTTGTGAATAGAGCCTCAGGACCAGTTTGCTTAGGGGACTCTTCTCCAGGTTAATTTATCTATAGGTGATGGCTTTGTTAAGGGAGGTTTGGTAATTGCTTCCTTTTATGTGGTTGTAGAATTTAATGGCTCTTTTCTGGATTTTTATAATTAGTGGGTATCGGCCTAATTCTGCTCTGCATGCATTATTTGGTGTTTGTACCATTTTGTGAATTCTTGATTGGTGAGCAGACCTCAGACCTCACAACCATAAGGCCAAAAAGATTCTCTCTCTCTCTCTTTCTCTCATAATGCCTGACCTTTCTCTCTCTCTCTTATAATGCCTGGCCTCTCTCTCTCTCTCATAATGCCTGGCCTCTCTCTCTCTCTCATAATGCCTGGCCTCTCTCTCTCTCATAATGCCTGGCCTCTCTCTCTCACATAATGTCTGGCCTCTCTCTCTCTCTCTCTCAATGTATGCTGGCTCTCTCTCTCATGCCTCTCTTCTCCCTTAATGCCTGGCCTCTCTCTCTCACATAATTGTCTGGCCTCCTCTCTCTCTTTCTCTCTCTCATGATGCCTGGCTCTCTCTCTCTCATAATGCTGGCCTCCTCTCTCTCACATATGTCTGGCTCTTCTCTTCTCTTCTCTTCTCATGATGCCTGTGTCTCTTCATAATGCCTGGCCTCTCTCTCTCTCGAACACAGTGTGTTTGCGCCGTTTAGCTGCCTTGTGTGGTGTGTGTTGTGTGTGTGTGTGTGTGTGTGTGTGTGTGTGTGTGTGTGTGTGTGTTGTGCTCCGAGCTAGGCGTCCCGGGCGAAGGCTGGAACAGACACACAGAGACAGGAAGTCAACTTTGACCCTGTTACTCTGTCTCTCGCCTCAGTCTGTGCTGCCCACGGCCAGGCGCAACTCTCCAAAAAGGGTGACTCCAAATTGACACCTAATCCCTATATAGTGCACTAGAGCCGTATGGGCCAGTCAAATGAGTGTGCTAAATAGGGAATAGGTGTTGTTTGTTAAAACCAGCTGGAGCATATATGCATGCAACGTTTGTTCTGTTTTGGAGGAAACACAAGTTAGTTTCAACTGGATAAAGAAATACCGTGTGGGTTTAGAGAAACCAAACTCTCTCTCTTGTATATGTGATGATGAGATGATAATTCTCCCTCTCCTTCCTCTCTCTTTTTCCTCTCCCTTTTTCCTCTCTTTTTCTTCTCTCTTCCCTCTCTCTCTCTCCTCTTCCTTCTTCTCTCCTTCTCTCTCCTTTCCCTCTCTCTTTTCCTCTTCCCTCTCCTCTCTTCCCTCTCCTCTTCCTTTTCTCCTTTCCTCTCCACTACCCCTCCTCTTTCTTCCCTCTCTCTCCTCTCCTTCTCTCCTTTCTCCACTACCCTCTCTACTACCTCTCTTCCTCCTTCCCTCCTCTCTCTCCTCTTCCTCTCCTCTCCTCTTCCTTCTCCTCTTCCTTCTCTCTTCCCTCTCCACTACCTCCTCTTCTCTTCCTCTCACTTCCCTCTCCTCCCACTTCCCTCTCCACTTCCCTCTCCTTCTGCCCTCCTCTCCTCTTCCTTCTCATTTCGCCTCTCCTTCCCTCCCTTCCTCTCCCTTCCTCTCCTCTCCTCTCCTCTCCTCTTCCTCTCCTCTCCTCTCCTCTCCTCTCTCTCCTCTCCTCTCCCTCCTTCTCCCCAGGGTGTTCATTTGAGACGAGCACCTAACAACGTCGCGATCTTATTTCAACAACCAAGGCTAGTCTGTGGAGTGTGTCAACGATGCTTCAGTTCTTACCTGGTGAGACTTTCAGACAGAAATCCCTTTTTTTCCACAAGACTATCCTGCTCTAGAAGGATGGATAACGTCTGTCTAGTGTTCCTCATAGACTAGTCCTGCTCTAGACCATGTGGTAACGTCTGTCCTAGTGTTCTCAAGACTAATCCTGCTTAGACAGGATGGTAGGATAACGTTTGTCCTAGTTGTTCCTCAACACTAGTCTGCTCTAGACAGGATGGATAACGTCTGTCCTAGTGTCTCAAGACTAGTCTGCTCTAGACAGGATGGGATACGTCTGTCTAAGGTTCTCAAGACTATTCTGCTCTAGACCAGGATGGTAGGATAAGTCTGTCTAGGTGTTCCCCTCAAGCCTAGTCCTGCTCTAGACAGGATGGTAGGATAACGTCTGTCCTAGTGTTCTCTAAGATAGTCCTGCTCTAGACAGGATGGATAACGTCTGTCCTAGTGTTCCCTTCAGCTAGTCCTGCTCTAGACAGGACTGGTAGGATAACATGCCTAGTGTTCCTCAAGACTAGTCCTGCTCTAGACAGATGGTAGGATAAGTCTGTCTAGTGTTTCTCAAGCCTAGTCTGCTATAGACAGGGATGGATAAAGTCTGTCCTAGTGTTCCTCAAGACTAGTCCTGCTCTAACAGGAATGGACTAACGTCTGACCTAGTGTTCCTCAAGACTAGTCTGCTCGTGACAGGATT
>NW_019951387.1:0-5982 GCF_002910315.2 Salvelinus sp. IW2-2015 | reverse complement strand
GAGACAGGTTAGGCTTGGCAATGATGGGGCAGCAACCTTAAAGAAGAAAGGGTCTAAACCACCAGATGTTTTTTTGGGGTCAAGTTTAAGGAGCTCCTTTAGCACCTCAGACTCAGTGAGAAACTTTGTAGCGGGGCAGGGGGAAAGGAGGGAGAAGCATCGGGATAGTCGCATTAGAAGGGGTGGGAAATGAGGAAATGTTGGACGGGCAGGGAGGCATGGCTGAGTCAAATAGGAACCCTGACTTAATGAAGTGGTGATTAAAGAGCTCAGCCATGTGCTTCTTGTCAGTAACAACCACATCATTAACATTAAGGGACTTGGGCAGCTGTGAGGAGGAGGATTTATTCTCCAGGTCTTTAACTGTTGATGAACTTCTTGGGGTTAGACCCACAGAGAGAGAACTGCTCCTTAAAGTAACTAACTCTGGCCTTCCGGATAGCCTGAGTGCACTATTCTCATTTGCCTGAACAATAGCCAGTCAGCTTGAGTATGCGTGTGCCGAGCATTTAGCAAATGCAATTCTTGTGGTCGAGTAACTCTGCAAGATCACGGTCGAACCAGGGGCTGAACCTGTTTTAATTCTCATTTTCTTATGGGGGCGTGTTTGTTAACAATAACACTGAAAATATCAAAAAAGAAGGTCCAAGCATCTTCGACAGAGGGGTTCAAGCTAATTCTATGCCATTTTACAGAAGCCAGTTCACAAAGGAAGGCTTGCTCATTACGGCCTTAAAATCTAAACTTGGATTAGTTAACACAACGTGCCATTGGAACATAGGAGTGATGGTTGCTGATAATGGCCCTCTGTACCCCTATGTAGATATTCCACAACAAATCTGCCGTTTACAGCTACAATAGTCATTTACAACATTAACAATGTTTACACTGTATTTCTGATCAATTTGATGTATTTTAATGGACAAAAAATGTGCTTTTCTTTCAAAAACATGGACATTTCTAAGTGAGCCCAAACTTTTGAACGGTAGTGTATATATACACAGTTGAAATCGGAAGTTTACATACACTTAGGTTAGAGTCATTAAAACTCGTTTTTCGACCACTCCACACATTTCTGTTAACCAAACTATATTTTTGGCAAGTCGTTTTTTTGACTCTACATTGTGCATGACACAAGTAATCTTCCAACAATTGTTTACAGACAGATTATTTCACTGGATCACATTCCAGTTGGTCAGAAGTTGACTAAATTGACTGTGCCTTTAAACAGCTTGGAACATTTCAGAAAATGATGTCATGGCTTTTAGAAGCTTCTGATAGGCTAATTGAAATAATTTGAGTCAATTGGAGGTGTACCTGTGGATGTATTTCAAGGCTTACCTTCAAACTCAGTGCCTCTTTGCTTGACATCATGGGAAAATCAAAAGAAATCAGCCAAGACCTCATGAAACAAATTGTAGACTTCCACAAGTTTGGTTCATCCTTGGGAGCAATTTCCAAACGCCTGAAGGTTCCACGTTCATCTGTACAAACAATAGTACGCAAGTATAAACACCATGGGACCACACGGCCATCATACCGCTCAGGAAGGAGACGTGCTCTGTCTCCTGGGGATGAAAATACTTTGGTGCGAAAAGTACAAATCAATCCCAGAACAACAGCAAAGGACCTTGTGAAGATGCTGGAGGAAAAAGGTACAAAAGTATCTATATCCACAGTAAAACGAGCTCAGAAAGGAAGAAGCCACTGCTCTTAAACCGTCATAAAAAAGCCAGACTACGGTTTGCAACTGCACATGGGGACAAAGATCGTACTTTTTGGAGAAATGTCCTCTGGTCTGATGAAACAAAAATAGAACTGTGTGGCCATAATGACCATCGTTATGTTTGGGGGAAAAGGGGAGGCTTGCAAGCCGAAGAACACCATCCCAACCGTGAAGCACGGGGCTGGCAGCATCATGTTGTGGGGGTGCTATACTGCAGGATGGACTGGTGCACTTCACAAAATAGATGGCTTTATGAGGAATGAAAATGATATGGATATATTGAAGCAACATGTTAAGACATCAGTCAGGAAGTTAAAGCTTGGTCGCAAATGGGTCTTCCAAATGGACAATGACCCCAAGCATACTTCCAAAGTTGTGGCAAAATGGCTTAAGGACAACAAAGTCAAGGTATTGGAGTGGCCATCACAAAGCCCTGACTTGAATCCTATTGAAAATTTGTGGGCAGATCTGGAAAAGTGGATGCGAGCAAGGAGGCCTACAAACCTGACTCAATTACACCAGCTCTGTCAGGAGGAATGGGCCAAAATTCATCCAACTTATTGTGGGAAGCTTGTGGAAGGCTACCCGAAACGTTTGACCGAAGTGAAACAATTTAAAGGCAATGCTACCAAATACTAATTGAGTGTATGTGAACTTCTGACCCACTGGGAATGTGATGAAAGAAATAAAAGCTAAAATAAATAATTCTCTCTACTATTATTCTGACATTTCACATTCTTAAAATAAAGTGGTGATCCTAACTGACCTAAAACAGGGAATTGTTATTAGGATTAAATGTCAGGAATTGTGAAAACTGAGTTTAAATGTATTTGGCTAAGGTGTATGTAAACTTCCGACTTCAACTGTATATTAACAGTATATTTCATAGGTCATGCAAATAAAAATATAGTACAATGAAATAAATATTTATTACATAAAAATGTATTTCCCTCAAAACTTTTTTTCTTCTTTTCAATCAAATCAAATCAAATCAAATGTATTTATATAGCCCTTCTTACTGATCAGCTGATATCTCAAAGTGCTGTACAGAAACCCAGCCTAAAACCCCAAACAGCAAGCAATGCAGGTGTAGAAGCACGGTGGCTAGGAAAAACTCCCTAGAAAGGCCAAAACCTAGGAAGAAACCCAGAGAGGAACCAGGCTATGGTTCAATGAAAAAGGAAATAGCCATAGGATTAGTGCCAGGTCCAAATGACATTTACAACAATGGACCGCTTTGACTGACGCAGTGCGTCTTCTAAAATCACTACGCCTGAACAGGGAGATCTACTATACTGACAGCTTTATGCATTTATCGAAGCGTCCACCATTACCCTCATAACTGGCACACAGCACCCGTGGTATCCCTGCATCTATTCTCCAGTAATCGTGATTGATGACGCCTTTATCACAACAGCCACTTCAGACATTCTCTCTGGGTTTATGTTATAAATCTGCTGTTCTGTGTAAGGGAAGGCTGTTATGCAGTCCCTGTTGCCTACAGGAGGAATTCATCTCTCCAGCAGTTGTATGTGGAAGGGCCACGATTTGATTTGCATTCACTTGTCAATGGTAATCACTGGTTTCTCTCATCTCTGACGGCAACTTCATTGGCCACTTTATCAACGTTGAGTGGAAAACCGGGTTCAAGTAAGAGGAAAAAGCAATCCAGAGAAAAATGTATTTGTTTCTTAGAAGGTTTAAGAGGTTTAAGATTTATAGTATATCCTCACCATCCTTCAGAAATGGAAATGGAACGATTCCATCTTTGTGTGCGAAGATAACACATTAATTAAATTTAATAAATCAAATCACATTTTATGTCACATGTGCCAAATACACAGGTATAGACCTTACAGCGAAA
This sequence comes from Salvelinus sp. IW2-2015, assembly GCF_002910315.2. Lineage (NCBI taxonomy): Eukaryota > Metazoa > Chordata > Actinopteri > Salmoniformes > Salmonidae > Salvelinus > Salvelinus sp. IW2-2015. The sequence continues at coordinate 2,392 of NW_019951387.1, read as the reverse complement.
TGCTTACTTACAAGCCCTTAACCAACAATGCAGTTTCAAGAAAATCCCTAGAAAAGCAAGAGATAAGAATAACAAATAATTAAAGAGCAGCAGTAAATAACAAAAGCGGGGCTATATACAGGAGGTACTATCTGCTCTTCCACCCACACATAATACCCCTTGCATGTAATCACTATAGATATGTGCTCAATGTAATTTCACTTTAAAAAATATAACACTGAATCATATATATTCACATGTGTTTATTTGGATCAAAGTGTGTTCTTACAGTCATGCTGTCGGTGGAATAGCAGATAGCTAGCTCGACAAGGCTTTGATGTAATAGAATATTGCTTCAAACACTTGGAGTATATTCAAAAACCAGGCAAAATGTTTTAAAATGAAATGTTAAAACTTTTTGTCAATACAGGGGCGCTGTTTTCACTTTGGAAAAAATCGTGGCCAGATGAAACGGCCTCGTACTCTTTTCTAGATCATACAATATGCATATTATTATTACTATTGGATAGAAAACACTCTCAAGTTTCTAAAACTGTTTGAATTATATCTGTGAGTAAAACGATTTAAAACAGAAGTTCATTTGTGCAGACAAATGTCCATACAGGAAGTGAAATATGTCTGAAAACGAGGCTCTGTTTTCAGGCCTGCCTATTCAACTGGCTTTATTATTTTCGATATGCATGCACTTCATACCCTTCCCACTAATGTCAACAGGCAGTGGAAAGGTGGAATGGGTGTCTAGCTTATCTGAGGTCGAATGAAGCTTTCGAGTGACAGGACCGACTTCTCTTTGTTTCTAAGGCGCGCGCGGAGCCTCGACACCTGTTTTGAAAGCGTTTCGGTTTACACGGCGATATCTCCGCTCTATTTTATTTGATACATTGTATAAATCATAATAAGTAGTTTTTTCAACCGAGTTTTTACAGTTTATTCAATCGTTTATGGACTTTTGGAGTTTTCCTTCTTTTGCGTCAAGAGAGAATGGGAATGTTAGCAACCTTGGCTAGCATTGTGGCGCAAATTCGACAGAAGAAATGGACATTCTAAAACCAAACAACGATTTATTCTGAGACCCAAGGACTCCTTGTACAACATTCTGATGGAAAGCCTCAAGCAAAAAGTATGAAAAAATTGATGATGTTATTTCGATATTTTGTCTGTAAAATGTTGTCCTATTCTCCGCCGTTTGGTGAAGGCGCTGTCTTCGCAATAACGCAGCTGTATGTTTATGGTTAAAGTTATTTTAAAAATCTAAACATAAGCGGTTGCATTAAGAAACCAGTGTATCTTTATTTTGCCATACAACAAGTATTTTTATGAAGATTTTTGATGGTTCTTTGTTTCAGATTAGGTGAAGTGTCAAACTGACAGTATGGGTGATTTATGTGGTAATCGATTGCACCTATTCACAATGCTACTAACAACGATGTCTACGCTCATCAAACATGCACATCTCTCTCGAACATAACATATTCCTGTCACTCAAACAAGTCGCTGTGCCGACCTCTCGCTCCCCCCCTTCTCTATTGCTATCGTATTAAAGACAGTCATCTGATGAGTTGTCAAAGGTTAGTGCATCATTATATCTTTTGGCTGTTTTTTGCGAAAGCTACCTTTGCGCATTGAATACCTCCCGTTTTGTCGTGTCTTGGCCTCATTGTGTAAGCTAATATAATTTATATTGTGTTTGCTGAAAACACTTAAAAAATCTGAAATATTGGTGGATTCACAAGATGTTTATTCTTTCATTTGCTGTACCCACCATTGTATTTTTCATAAATGTTTTATGATGAGTTATTTATGTTACTTTTCGTCCCTCTTCGTCTAGCTCTGGTGTCCTCTTTACTGTAATATTTCTGGTGTGCTGCTTTGGTGCTTTATTTTTAATGGTAGCTGCAATGACCTCTTCTAACTATGTAATCCATTTATAACTCAAAATATGCACTTTTTTCGACAAAACCTTAAATGTATTGTTATAATCATTGTTATAGACTGTCATCTTGATGAAGTTGTGTTGTTCTTTGTTCAGTGACTAATTTTATCTCTATTTTGTCGGTTTTGTGGAAAGGCTACCTTATGCGGTGGAAAACATGGTGAAATATGCGGTTGTGTGTGCGCTATTGTGGTTAGCTAATGAAATACATATTGTTTTTCCGCTGTGTAAAGACATTTTTTAAAAATCGGAAAATGATGGCTGGTATTCACAAGATGTTTATCTTCCTTTGCTGTTATTGGGACTTGTGATCATGAAAAATTAATTATATGATTATTCCCTGTTCCGTTAGCTAGGCTTGTCTAGTCAGGCTTTTTTGTGATGAGGAGTGGGATCCCGGATCGGGAGAGAGAAGCTGGGTTAAGGTTTTTTAAGCTCCTCAGTCAGCATCTGTCTCAG
>NW_019951386.1:0-5985 GCF_002910315.2 Salvelinus sp. IW2-2015 | reverse complement strand
GACTCAATCAGGGACATGTTGAAAATGTCAGTGAAGACACCTGCCAGTTGGTCAGCACATGACCGGAGCACACGTCCTGGTAATCCGTCTGGCCCTGCAGCCTTGTGTATGTTGACCTGTTTAAAGGTCTTACTCAAGTCAGCTACGGAGAGCGTGATCACACAGTCGTCTGGAACATCTGATGCTCTCATGCATGCCTCAGTGTTGCTTGCCTCGAAGCAAGCATAGAAGTGATTTAGCTCGTCGTGTCACTGGGCAGCTCGCGAGCTGTGCTTCCCTTTGTAGTCTGTAATAGTTTGCAAGCCCTGCCACATCCGACGAGCGTCGGAGCCGGTGTAGTATGATTCAATCTTAGCCCTGTATTGACGCTTTGCCTGTTTGATGGTTCGTCGCAGGGCATAGCGGGATTTCTTGTAAGCTTCCGGGTTAGAGTCCCGCACCTTGAAAGCGGCACCTCTACCATTTAGCTTAGTGCGAATGTTGCCTGTAATCCATGGCTTCTGGTTGGGGTATGTACGTACAGTCACTGTGGGGACGACGTCCTCAATGCACTTATTGATAAAGCCAGTGACTGATGTGGTGTATTCCTCAATGTCATCAGAAGAATCCCGGAACATGTTCCAGTCTGTGATAGCAAAACAGTCCTGTAGTTTAGCATCTGCTTCATCTGACCATTTTTTATAGACCGAGTCACTGGTGCTTCCTGCTTTAATTTTTGCTTGTAAGCAGGAATCAGGAGGATAGAGTTGTGGTCGGATTTACCAAATGGAGGCGAGGGAGAGCTTTGTACGCGTCTCTGTGTGTGGAGTACAGGTGATCTAGAATTTTTTCCCCTCTGGTTGCACATTTAACATGTTGATAGAGATTTGGTAGAACTGATTTAAGTTTCCCTGCATTAAAGTCTCCGGCCCCTAGGAGCGCAATCTCTGGGTGAGTGGTTTCCTGTTTGCTTATTTCCTTATACAGCTGACTGAGTGCATTCTTAGTGCCAGCATCTGTTTGTGGTGGTAAATAAACTAATAAACTAAATTAACTATAAAATAAATATTGACGGTAACGGCAGCTTTCCTACTCGCTTTCTGCGGGTCTGGACGAGGCATCCAGCTCTTCGTAATCTGCTTAGCTTCCTTTTGCGAATAATTGGGATGTCTGCCCTGTGGGTTGTTTGGAGAATATCGTGTGAGTCCTGCTTGTTGTTGAAAAAATCTTTGTCTAATCCGAGGTGAGTGATYGCTGTCCTGATATCCAGAAGCTCTTTTCTGCCGTAAGATACGGTTGCAGAAACATTATGTACAAAATAATTTACAAATATCGCGAAAAAAAACACATAATAGCACAATTGGTTAGGAGACCGTAAAACGGCGCCATCTTGTAGGGGTATTTTACACATTGATGCGGCTGTCAAGAAGAAGTGCGGCTTGGCAGGGAAATTGGGGAGAAAAAGGCGTAAAACTATATTTAAAAAAATATAAACAAAAAATAACCTTAAACTAACTCCTAAACACTTACCCTAATTGTAACCCTAACCCTAATTGTAACCCTAATTCTAAATTATAACCCCATCTTAAAATAGCCTTTGTCTTCATGGGGACGTGGGAAATGTCCGCACAAGGGAGAATTTTCCTTGTTTGACTATCCTTGTCGGGAAACTTTGGGGGATTTAGGGTCCCCACAAGGATAGAAGAACAACCCCCCCCCCCCCCCCCCCCCCCACACCACACACAGTTCTTAAATAACAAAGCGAAAGATGTGCCCTTTGGTGGTGAGAGATAGCTCATTACCTATGAGCGACCTTCCATCTGCACTCATGGTGGCTCTGGAGCCATTTACGATTATGATGGAAATCTCAAAGCCATTACTGGGAGCGAGCAGCAGAGCACAGGGTCACTCCGCAGACACGCTAATGGACTCATTTGTAATTGGGAGAGAGGAAAATGACTTTGCTAGCTAGCAGTGGCTTTGTTGATGGAGTATGGCGGAGAGCATGCTAGATTTGACATAACTGAATGAACTGGTTCTCGTTCGTCGTCTCTCCCCCAACACAAAGCACACACATACATTCACATCACACACCCACACACACACACCCACACACACCACATCTACCTAGGGCGGTAGGGCTGGCTGGGATGATGCTTGCTGTACCTCTAAAAACCCTCCTGTGATTGTGGGGAACATGTCATTTAAGGGCCCCTCTTCTGGAAACATGGAATATGCAGTAAGCATTCCTATATCGCTATTGGAACAGAATAACATGCTCTAGGCGTTCCAGCGGGGAGTTAAGTGCTTGCTAAGGTATTTCAGTTGTCTGGGCGGCTGGAGTCTAGTGGTTTAGAGCGTGTTGGGCCAATAACGCCGAAAGGTTGCTAGATCATAATCCCTGAGTTGACCTATGGTAAATAAATCTGTCGTTCTGCCCCTTGAACTAGGCAGCTTAACCCACTGGTCCTAGGTCGTTCAATGTAAAATAAGAATGTGTTCTTACTGACTTGCCTAGTTAAATAAAAAATATGTAGCTTTGATTTTTCACTTCAAATAACATTTTCTCTGTGGTTTGTCCACATACAAACCAGTTTCGTGATTTGCTTATTATGCAGTGATGCTAGGAAAATGTATTCAATTATGCACATTAGGTGTAATTAAGCATGTAATGCACGAGGGGTGTGGTTAGTATGGCCAATATTACACGGCTGAGGCCTGTTCTGAAGCACCGACGCCAATGCAGAAGTTGTCGGTGATACAGTCATTAGCCGTGGTATATTGGCCAATAGCACAAACCCCGAGCATTGCCTTATGTGATATTTATAAAAAGAATTTGTTTTGTCATACCCGTCGTTATCGTCTTGACTATACCATGGCTTTCACCAGATCAGCATTCAGGGCTTGAATACACCCAAGTTATAACAGAAACTTAACTTGAATAATAGATGTCACAATCACCTTTTTTCTTGTATAGCAGTACATGGCATCAAACCCTTTTGGTGCTAAAAAATTACAAAATTATTTACTGACATTTCAAACATGGCCGCAGGACTTTCTATAAAAAAGTGTAAATCCTTGTTGTATCCATATTAGGCTCCCCCACAATTAACTGACAAGGAATGAATCAAAGAAAAGAGAAAGGGAGAGAGAAGAGAGAGGAAGAGGCGAATAAGATAAGCCCTCTCTGTGCAGCCAGTGTGATTTACTAGCATCATTGTGTTGTGCTTTTTAGCGGAAACTGCTCTGCTTATTCCTTAGTTCCAGAAAGTAAGGGCGGAGAGAGGAGAAGGACATTACCTTGGGTTACCGTGTATAATATTTATTTATTTTATGCATGACATTCATTTTATTGCCCATTGTAGCTAGGCCAAGCCTTTCTCGCTCCGCAATTGCTAGGGGGAAAAACACACTGTTTACTACAGGCAAGAAAGCTTCATATCAGATCTACATTAGGGTAACAGGAACAAGTGTGGACCCCAGCTTATTATTTAAAATAGCGTGTGTTACAGGTTAAAACATTCCAAAACGCTTTACTGTTCAGAGACGAGGAAGGTAATTGTAATGAAACGCCAGATGGACAACTTTGTCCATCCCAATTTATTATTTATTTGTTTTTTCGTTTGTGCAGCTGTTGGGAGGTGAGGCGACCACAGCCATATTGTGTGATTGGTGTGTGTGTGTGTTGTGTGTGTGTGTGTGGTGTGTGTGTGTGTGTGATGTGTGTGTGTGTGTGTGTGTGTTGCGTGTGTGTCGTGTGTGGTGTGTGTGTGTGTGACTGTGTGTGTGTGTGTGTGTGTGTGTGTGCTTGTTGTTCTTGCTAGGTCTGTTGTGTGTATCTTGCTGTGTGTGCGATTATTATTTGTTTCTGTGAACATGGCCCCGTAGCAGTACCAGTGTAAAATATAGGTGATTTACACCTCTCTCTCACTCTTATCTTCTCCCTCTGTTTCTCTGGGGATAGGCTGTCATGCAGAAAGTCGTGGGGGGCGGGGGAGCAGCATATGACTGCTGTAGTGTGTGGTGCTGACAGACAGGTTCTTATAATCGCTGCAGCTCTCACTACAAGCTTGATTAACGCTGACAGCTCCGATTGCTGATAAAAGAGGAACATTAAAAGAAAACAGGGAGCTTGGCTCAGTCGGCGCGCCACGCTACTGTTTCTCCTCCTCCCGCTTACCCCACCCCCTCATCCCACGCCGCGCCGGGGTTCAAAAGCTGTCGAAACGGGGTATGACATCACAAGGTTCCGCAGGCCAGACTGGAGGCTCCATCTCACATCGTAGAAGCTTGTACCATTCTGTTCAGGGTCTCCCCAGCTGCAACCAGTGTATCCATCTAGCCTCCATTCTAAGCCTCTTTCTCCTTCTTCTCATCCACATCCAAGTATGACTCTTCTGGTGCTTGCAGAGACTTAAGAAAAAAAACTGAAGCAGAATTGTTTCTTCCATCTCTTGTTAAATCTGACAGCATCCGTTTTTTAAAAGTGTTGTCCTAGAAGCTGAGAAAGTGCAAATGGTTTGGGGATTGCAGTAGTTGGATAATCGGCAACAAAAGTGTTTGTGATATTATGGAGTTTGGATGGGGTTGTGGATCTAGCTAGCTACCGCATTACTTTGGATTCGACAACCCTCTGAGGTGTCACTGGAAAACCATGGAGGAGTACTCAATTAAAACGCAGAGATTATGTGGCTTCATTTACATATAGTTCTGCTTTGCCCCAAAAAATTATGTGTGTGTGCACGTTTGTGTTTGTCTGAACGTCTGAAGTTCAAGGAAATAATAGGCCTGCACAAGCTACTGCCATCCCGTCCCTCATCCCGTCCACACCAGACCCTGGCTCCTCCCCCCTTCCCTCCCCCAATGGTGAAACTCTCCTCACGTCTCTCTCGTGTCTCTGGGGTAAATCTCCATCTCAGAGATCTGGCGGGCAGTCAGCTCATTTGGCCAGAGAGAGAGAGGGAGAGCCTAGGTTGGCTGAAGCCGCGCTTTTGATTCTCTTTTCATTTATTCGAACTGATCTGCTGTGATTAAGAGCTCCGTGTCTCGTTATTCTCTTTTTGGAAGAGTGGAGTGGAGAGCCGCTGCTTTTTGCCAAAATATGTGAATAATTAGAGACCCAGGCAGGCGTGTGCTGTGCCAAAGCGACGGGAAGCATTCGCTCTCCTTATTAGATTCACTTAAACGCTGTTGTAAATCATGGCTGCCAGTGGGGCTCTGCTAGTGGGGCTCTGCCAGTGGGGTTCTGCCAAGCCAATGCAGGCTCATGCCCACAGCCCCACACTCTCTCTGGAAGCTTCCACTATGACCGTCAAGTCTGAGGGAGGGAGGGAGGGAGGGAGGGAGCAAAGTGCTGAGAGCAGAGCGGAAAAGAACCAACCAACGTGTTGTACTACAGCGCATGTTTGTTTTATTTTATGGTGCTTAATATCAAGAAAAGAGTGTATGAACAGTTTTGGGATTTCATCCCCAATCCGGATTACTGTGAGATGGACGAATGAAGCTGAGACAAAGCTTTGAGAGACTTTCAGTGTTCAGAGGCCGTCATATATACTCTACAATGGGGAGGGGGGACCAAACACTAATGCTATACAGCCCAGCTGGAGACAATTCCTATCTCCCCAAACTGTTCTTTTCAAAAGAAGTGAGTAATGATGACTTCAACTTCAAGGCATGAGAGATGTTGATTAATTCCAGGACTGAGGCCCTCTATTTTCTCTCTCTGTCTGTTTTGTCAATCCAGCTCTATTATTCCAGACATACTCAACGTCCCATTGACGTGTTTAGAACGTCCCATTGACGTGTTTAAAAGGTGTCAGATCAGAGCTGAAGTGATTATTATCCCTAAAAGCCACCTGCTTGAATGAGTGTCATTATAGAAAGAGTTGAGCCTGGGTGCTGTTCCCAATGTTCTGAGAAATGTTTGATTATAGAGAGACATGAGAGAGAGAGAGACATGAGAGAGAGAGAGAGACATGAGAGAGAGAGACATGAGAGAGAGAGAGA